>NC_081166.1:5343225-5613225 GCF_012432095.1 Onychostoma macrolepis | reverse complement strand
TCTCTATTGGGTTTAGGTCTGGAGACTGGCTAGGCCACGCCAGAACCTTGATATGCTTCTTACAGAGCCACTCCTTGGTTATCCTGGCTGTGTGCTTCGGGTCATTGTCATGTTGGAAGACCCAGCCTCGACCCATCTTCAATGCTCTAACTGAGGGAAGGAGGTTGTTCCCCAAAATCTCGCAATACATGGCCCCGGTCATCCTCTCCTTAATACAGTGCAGTCGCCCTGTCCCATGTGCAGAAAAACACCCCCAAAGCATGATGCTACACAGTAGGGATGGTGTTCTTGGGATGGTACTCATCATTCTTCTTCCTCCAAACACGTTTAGTGGAATTATGACCAAAAAGTTCTATTTTGGTCTCATCTGACCACATGACTTTCTCCCATGACTCCTCTGGATCATCCAAATGGTCATTGGCAAACTTAAGTCGGGCCTGGACATGTGCTGGTTTAAGCAGGGGAACCTTCCGTGCCATGCATGATTTCAAACCATGACGTCTTAGTGTATTACCAACGGTAACCTTGGAAACGGTGGTCCCAGCTCTTTTCAGGTCATTGACCAGCTCCTCCTGTGTAGTTCTGAGCTGATTTCTCACCTTTCTTAGGATCATTGAGACCCCACGAGGTGAGATCTTGCATGGAGCCCCAGTCCGAGGGAGATTGACAGTCATGTTTAGCTTCTTCCATTTTCTAATGATTGCTCCAACAGTGGACCTTTTTTCACCAAGCTGCTTGGCAATTTCCCCGTAGCCCTTTCCAGCCTTGTGGAGGTGTACAATTTTGTCTCTAGTGTCTTTGGACAGCTCTTTGGTCTTGGCCATGTTAGTAGTTGGATTCTTACTGATTGTATGGGGTGGACAGGTGTCTTTATGCAGCTAACGACCTCAAACAGGTGCATCTAATTTAGGATAATAAATGGAGTGGAGGTGGACATTTTAAAGGCAGACTAACAGGTCTTTGAGGGTCAGAATTCTAGCTGATAGACAGGTGTTCAAATACTTATTTGCAGCTGTATCATACAAATAAATAATTAAAAAAATCATATATTGTGATTTCTGGATTTGTTTTTTTTAGATTATGTCTCTCACAGTGGACATGCACCTACGATGACAATTTCAGACCCCTCCATGATTTCTAAGTGGGAGAACTTGCAAAATAGCAGGGTGTTCAAAATACTTATTTTCCTCACTGTATATATATATATATATATATATATATATATATATATATATATATATATATATATATATATATATATATATATACATATACATACACACACACACACACACACTGCTGTTCAAAATACTTTTAATGTTTTTTTTTAATGTAATTTATTTCAGTGATGCAAATCAGAATTTTTATCAGCCTGATTTATTATCAATGCTGTTCTTTTTTAGCTTTCTATTCATAAAAGAACCCTGAACAAAATGTCACAGGTTCCAAAAAATATTAAGCAGCAAAACTGTTCCCTGTTGAAAAAACCAGCATATGCTGGCATGGTATGTTTTGAAGCATGGGATGCTGGTTTGAGCTGATTTAAGCTGGTCCTTAGCTGGTCATGTGCTGGTCCTAAGATGGTCCGACCAGCTCAAGACCAGCACATGATCAGCATAAACCAGCATCCCAGCTTCAAAACATACCTAACCAGCATATGCTGTTTTTTTGTTTTTGTTTTTTTCAACAACACTGGTAATAAATCAATATATTTGAATGATTTCTGAAGGATCATATGACTCTGAAAACTGGAGTAACAGCTGATAAAAATTCAGACTTGCATCACTGAATTAAATACAATTATTTTAAAGTATATTAATTATGTATAATAAATGTATATATGTATATAACCTCTGACACGGAGAAGAGTGAAAACTCCTCACATGACCGCTACAGAACATCTGAACATAACGAAACAAATGCACATTGACGGATCTGCTTCCGTCTGTTCTGCAAAATGTAAACAAATGTAGCCTTTATTTCTGAAAGCGTAAATATTGTGAAAATATCAATATTAATTGTCTCCAGGCAAGGCATTCCTCCTGGAACTAACGCGGGTTATCGGGTTTTTATTTCATACTCTGTGACTCTGCTTATTTAATGAATAAATTATACATTGTATTTAATGTGTAAGGTACATGTACAACAAACTGGCAATGTCATAGTGGTATCGTGTACTGTAATCGAATCTATACCTGTGGAACCGACAGCACACGCGGTGTTCATCTAATAAAGGTCTTCATAGCTAGCAAACAATAGCCTTTGCTTTCAACTGACTGTTGATCCAAAGCCACGTCTTCAACGCTCTTCTACAACTCTGAGTGAGAGCCGCTTCAGACGACTCAGCGCGCGCGGCAAGGAACTGAACGAATCATTCAAACTGATTCGCGAACCGATTCACTGGTCTGCCAACTGGTTTGATCAAGCCTTCGAACAGAATTGACTCAAAAGAATGAATCATTCGCGAACGGGCATCGCTCATTGCCCAGAGAAAAAAGTAGACGGCGCGCTTGGAATAAATTGAAGGATTTTTAACTTGTACTGCATTAAGATAAAGTAACGAGAGGAGCGTCGCCCACAGTAACGAAGTAAAAGTACCGTTTTTACACTAAAAATGTACTTGAGTAAGAGTAAAAGTACCCATTTTTAAATATACTCTAAAAGTATTAGTTACCCAAAAAATTTACTCAAGTAAATGTAAAGAAGTAAATGTAACTCGTTACTACCCACCTCTGTCTGTTACAGCATCACATCAGGAGCTAGAGGAAGTCTTTGGCCACTAACACTACGAAATGTGTTATATAACTACAGAATCAAACCTAAGTGCAGCTTTCACATACTTTTATGTCTGTTCATGCACCAGACAAATATATCATCCTAGCACCTCATTTGCGTGAGAGTGGCTGTCTCTTATGTGCCTCTTCCAGTCCTTTGACATTTCCAAAGATCAAAGGCTCAACAAATATCTTTTATAATTACAATGGGGTCCAAAAAACAGAGGCCACAGGTGAAAACATTGCACAATAAGATTCATTAACTCATGCATTATAATGAATCACGTATCTTGAATTAACAATGAAAAAAAAAAAAAAAACTTTAACAGCACTTATTTCTTGTTAATAAAATTAAGTTATATATAGATATAGATAACACATTTTAACATTTCATTTAATACATTATATAAAATAAACATATAATTATATAACAAATTTTAATTAAAACTGAACAGTAGTATACACTTTTTTTAACAGTAATAATAATAATAATAATAATAATAATAACAACTTAAAAACACCTGTTGACACCAAACTTCTGAATGGTGGTATATTAAAAAAATTATTATTAATATATTATATGGTCAATACGGTCTCAGGTGTTTGGACTCCATTGTAGATTTCCTTCCAACTTACTGCTCTGGGCTGCGTTTCCCAAAAGCATTGTAAACTTAAGTACATCGTACACCCATTGAAACCAATGGAGCTATGATCAACTTAAGCTTACAATGCTTTTGGGAAACGCAGCCCAGGTCTTACTAACACAAGGATTTTTATTAGTATTGTTTGAGTGACCAATTAGAAGGCATTCCCTTTCATAAGCTGCCAGAACTGATCTCATACTGCTAAAACGGTGCTTAATTGCCTATGGCAGCAATATCTGAAGATATGACAGTCCCCAGTAATTATGGTCATGTCTTTGTCTCTGCTCCTGGACGTTCCGTGATCCATTGCATCTCAAATATGGTTTAATGTCAGCCAAATCCATGCTGAAAGCTTTATTTGTTGTTTTTGTTTTTGAATGAGAGGAACGCTTTGTCCCTTTCTCAGAGAAACTAATTGATTGATTAAATTACCATCTAATCATGGTAATTTAGGATCCTGACACATCTTGTTGAACGCGTTCCTAGCCAGAGATGCTCAGATAACCACTAGCTTGTTACAATCCTTGATGGATCCCAGCTATAATTGCAAGCTCCTCCTGGTGACAGCTTCTATGTGAAACTGGTGTTGACTTTAATGCAATTGCTTTTTGCTAACAAAGTGACAAAGGTTATTCTTAACATGATATGATGTGATAATTATTCACAGATAAATGTTCATTCCACTTTACCACTGAACTGCATGCAGTGACAAGCGTATGCGGGTGTGAAAGTGACAGAAAGATATAATCATCAAATGAACATCCACATCTCTAAACATCAAGTCTGATGTCACTTTCACAGTTTACTTGTATTACATCATTTTAAAAAGTACCTGCTATGAATTAAAAATGAAAAGAAATAGTCGCATAAAAATAAGTTCAGCTCAACTAATGATACTTTTAGGATCAGGTTATCAACAACTAGCTTGTGATATGATATCATCATGATACATGTGTCACATTTCAATGCATTGCAGTGCATCATAAAATCATAAATTGGATTTCGACTGAAACTACATCAAACACACGAGACCTGATAGATCAGATTCAATCTCTAGTACCTCACAGATATGTCTCTGACCATGCTGAGATAAGTCTGCCAGTTTGTGCTTATTTGGATGACTTGCTTCTTCATTTATCGATCTGCACGACATGCTATGAATGCACAAAATAAAAATATTGGTAAAAGGATCTAAAATACAATATCATGACAACAAATATTGCTCTATTTATATGACTGCATCAGCACAACCCTAATACTGTTACTACTAAAACTAATATTTCTCTAAACCATAAAGAATAACAAGTGATGGGCCAAAGGTTCATACTCCTTGTACAAATCATTCCAGGTTCAAATCCCATGCTAAAACACACACTACATTAATCAAGTAAAATTGCATTTCTGTGCTTGTGGATGTACAACAGGAGCAATGTACAATCTGGTTGCAATCGAGTTAGTGATTTAACTGATATGATTAACTTGATGCTAGAGCAGTGGTGAATTTAGCTATGATTGGCAACATTACCTAACAAGCCTGAAAATCAATTTCAGATCACTAATTTAGAATTGAGAGTCCCATATTAATAAATATTTAATGTCCACTACTAGCGGTCAAGAGTTAAATAATTAAGATAATTAAGTTAAATAATTTTTTAAGAAATCTCTTATGCTCACCAAGGCTGCATTTATTTGATCAAAAATACAGTAAATTAAATACAATTAAACTAACTGTT
Source organism: Onychostoma macrolepis (assembly GCF_012432095.1). Classification (NCBI taxonomy): domain Eukaryota; kingdom Metazoa; phylum Chordata; class Actinopteri; order Cypriniformes; family Cyprinidae; genus Onychostoma; species Onychostoma macrolepis. Next base: position 5,608,074 of record NC_081166.1, on the reverse strand, counting down.
TTCTATTGTAATACATTTTAAAATGTAATTTATGTCTGTGATGGAAAGCTGAATTTTCAGCATCATTGCCAGTCTTCAATGTCACATGATCCTTCAGAAATCATTCTAATATGTTGATTTGGTGCTCAATTTTGGCTCTTAATGATGATTCTTATTAATAATATTGAAAAGTTGAGGTTTTTGCTGCTTCATTTTTTGTGGAAGCCTTTTTCAGGATTCTTTGACAAATAGAAAATGCAAACGAACAGTATTTATTTGAATTAGAAATCTTTTGTAACAGTACAAATTTGTACAGTCACTTTTGATCATTTTAATGCATCCTTGATGAATAAAAGTAATTCTAAACAGTTTTCAAAAAAATATTAGGCAGCACTGTTTTCAACATTGATAATGTGGAAAACATTTAATGAAAGACGTTGCACTGACATTAATAAAATAATTGATTATTTAATATTAATATTGCACTCCAAACCCTAACTACTCAGTGTATGCAGGTACCTCAATTCCAATAGATTTTAAATCAAGGGAAAACAATTTTTTGACAGAAAAAGAGAGTGTGCATGCATGCATATCTGCTATGACAGCTACATAGTATGCAATTCCACATCTCTCTAAGAATGGACATGCTGTGAATATACAGGCATTATTAACAGAAAGACAGTATTCCACAGCAGCCGTAGAGCATTTTAGAGAATGAATTAAGGATTTATGTTTCTCTGCTTTCACCGAACATCCTCTCAGATGCCAAACAGGGGTCAAAATAGGGTCACTGATATCTCTAGAGGACTAGATATTACACAAAATTAATATATTAGCTATTGTACGTTTTTTAAAAACTCATTTAAATATCTGTTTCATGGCTATACAACTGATTTCTCTGTTTTGTTTTGTTTTTTTCAGTTGCAGGTGATGAATCTACTACCAGATTGACTTGAGTCATTTCTCTAGCGAGGGGAGTGGTAGAGCACCAGACCCCTGACCTCTCCTCAATCCCCACTGGCTTCACGCTCCAGCTTGTGAGCCTCGGAGCCCTGGATCTCTTGTCTCTCACCTCCCCTTTTTCCTCTGGACCTTGACGTGGGAACAGCACCGTAACAGACCGCCCAATGCTGAGGAGGAACTGCCTGCTGCTGTTCCTGTGCTTCCTCTTTGAGCAGAGCTCCTGCGCTCCCTTCCAAAGCAGGCCAGGGCAAGAGTGGCCCCACAGCCAGACAGGGCCATCAGCGGCAGGAAGTAATGGAGGTTCCAGAGGATTCCAGAGGGTCAAGAGGGGCTGGGTGTGGAACCAGTTCTTTGTGCTTGAGGAGTACATGGGCTCGGACCCACAGTACGTTGGAAAGGTAAGAAGCGCTTTTTGAACATGACTGCATTTCAGTTGCAAGACTGGTTAATAACTCTAACAGCTTTCGGAAGTCATGCTCTGCTGAGCCAAAGCCAATGCCCGATCTGTCGGCCTTTCCTTTAATTCGTTTAATCCAGGCCCACTGCTTATATTCGCTGGTCTAAATTAATTAACACATTCCGTTCCGTATTAAAGGAACTTGGAGACTCAGTTTCTTAACTTTGCTTAAGATAAACCAAAAGCACATGGATTGCAATCTGCCAGTAGGTGCTTTTTTACCATGACTTATGAGATAGTTATGTAACAGCCTACCCATTTAGAATAATGTAACAGTGTTTGATAAACATCAAGGAGAGTTAAATCACTGATTTCAGAAGTAAAACAAACTCAGTTGAGTAAGACCAGGAAGACAAATTCGGTCTCATTCACTAACCACGCATACAAACGTTTGCATAAAACCTGGGTGCAACATTTTCACGCAAATCACAATTCATTTAGAATCTAAATTTAGAACCAACTCAGACCACAGTTATGCAAGCATAAATAAATAAATAAAATTTACAATGAATAAGTGCAAACTTATACAAATAAATTTATGTCAAAGCAAATGTGTGACCCTGGACCCTGTTCTTAAGTCGTTGGGGTATATTTGTAGCAATAGCCAAAAATACACTGTATGGGTCAAAATTATTGATTTTCTTTTATGCCTAAAATCATTAGGACAATAAGTGAAGATCATGTTCCATGAAGATATTTTCTAAATATCCTACTGTAAATATATCAAAACTCGAATGTTGATTAGTAATATGCATTGCTAAGAACTTCATTTGGACAACTTTAAACGCGATTTTCTCAATATTTTGAATATTTTTCTCAATATTTTCTAATTTTTTTATTTATTTTTTTTGCACCCTCAGATTCCAGATTCAAATAGATTTCAAATAGTTGTATCTCGGCCACATATTATCCTATATACAATATAGCAAACCATACATCAATGAAAGCTTATTTATTCAGCTTTCGGAGGATTTATAAATCCCAATTTCAAAATTGACCCTTACAACTGGTTTTGTGGTCCAGGGTCACATATAATGTCAAACTTATGTCAAAGCACATATAATTCACACAGTGGTTTCTGGCTGACTGTTTTTGTCTGTTCCTCCAGAAAAAAAAACAAAACAAAAAAAAAACACTTGGTATATAAATTGTTTCATTAAAGGAGAAAAAAAAATGTTTATGGTAAATATATCAGCACACACTGGGAGTGACAAAATCCAGCCACAAAACAATACAGACACTTTGCCATTAATTCTAATAATGATGCAGCTGACGGGTCAAATAATGCAATTTATCTATTGTATTGCATGTACACGAATCTGTCATGAGGTGAAAATTGGCTTTTAGCATGATGCACACGTTTTGGTGGAAGACATGTACGCACTGACAGTGATCTTTAATCACAAGCCATTCATATTCAGCGGTGCATTTCCGAATATGCGGTCATAACAACACAACATGAAGCTGGAATCTAATTTTCATGCAGAAAAGTGCCGTAGCCTTCCAAAGAACATCGCCTTTAGCAGATCATAACCTGACCTGATCTTTCCACACACTTATCAAGTAAAATGAGACATTTCAGTTTGAATATGATTTCACTTTAGTAAGATTCATCACTGATGGGCCCTTGCCTCTGTGTCACTGTCGCCTACTTTTTCCAAATACATACAGACATGTGGAGAGGAAGAGACTAAACAAATCTCCCAGAGTGAAGTTCCTTCTTAGTAGTGATTAGAGCTTCATTTTGTGCCAAATTCATCTTAAAACAGATGGCATCGTCCCCTGCAGAGCCGAGCATGATTTGAACACCTCGCTTTATCTAACATTTAAAGAGGATTTTCCCTCTAATGAAGTATGAACTTGTGCCCTCCACCCTTTACCCAGTTTTAATGGAGCAAATCGCCTGAACATCCTATATGTCACTCCGAGGAGAAGGAAATGACAAATTAGCATTTGCTTAACTTTTTATTTTGAACTATACTGTCAGGTTTCCTAGTACAGGATTTCCTTCACTTTCTGCAAGAGCGGTTTCATTATCAAGCAAGTAAATGTGAATTTACCAAGAGAAGTATAGGAGAAACAAAGAAATAGGTGACAATGGAATGCTCAAGGCCACAACATGACTCGCGACACAGAATGAATACTTCGCCACCTTTGGCGGCGTCTGCTTTGCATACTTTTCAGAGCGGTTTGCGTAAGACGTCTTAATCAGGACAATGAGCCAAAATACCAGCAAAGATGATTAGCATAATGCAAAATAAATAAATAAACACAGTAATGCCACAATGTGCATTCAATGAGTTCCGAGACCGTAGCAGATCATGGTGGGGTTTAGAGGTAAGAGGAAATGCAAGAAAGCTTTTCTTTCGGATTGCTTTGTTTTTACCTTGAACCAGGGACTGGCTTTTGTCTATTTTGGATTAATAAATGCAAGACTCTCATAACATTTGTTTACTGCTGTGTGACAGAGAGAAGGTGTTGCGTGCCATGGTGTCAAAGGAATAAACAAAATGAAAAAGGAGCGAAAGAACAATGCTTGCATTTATTTAGGCTTCTTAGTCAGGCATAAATTGCACTTGGGACTTTGTATTGTTTCTTTGCCATTTCCATTAACTTTATCTATCGCCGTGCAAACTGCTTTTTGTTTGTGAAAGGGTTGGTATTTCTGAAGAGTGAGGCCTCTCATAACCTGTTACAAAATACAACAGAATATATCACATTTATTTATGGAGAGACTTACATTTAGCTCTTGAAGGCATTTATTTATATTCATAGTACTTTTATAACTGTATAAACAATCCTTATCAGAACACCTCAGCAACCACAGACACAAAAATCGCTGAGTTTGTTTTTGTGCTGGTACCTTGGTGAGTTTAGGCCTGTCATCGATAAAAATACTGTAGATTTATAAACACTAAAACTGCCAGTAGGTGGCAGCAAGTCTTTGTCTTAATGAGTGATTCATTGAATCATTCATTCAAATGATTCATTCGAAACTGGCTGATTTACGAAGCAAATTACTCTGTGAAAGGATTATTGAATCATTGACTCAAATGTTTCGTTCAAAAACAAATTCATTCAGCAACCGCAATGTTACTCTGAGAGGCACAAATGTTCTGCTCCGACTTTGTTTGAATCTATTTCCTTTAGTGAAACGGAAAAAAAAAAACAGTCAATATTGTGTCTAAAATGTAACTTACTCAGTACTAAATTCTTATTTAACTGTTGTATAAAATCAATATCGCATTTGCTCACATGCTAATGTTCAGTTTGGTTTGATTTTTAATTAATTACTGAAATTTAAATTCTGTAACTTTATCAAACAGAATAATACCAATAATCAACCAAAACCACAAAATATCACAAATTCATCCATTGTTAATCCATTGTTTTCTGGTGTTTGTGCCGTCGACTTCCCTCCAAAATGATGCCACTTCCTGGAAGATGATGTCAGCAAGGAAGTGGCTCTTGTAAGTTATTGCAGCACCCAGGAATATTACAAAAATGGCAATGCCCAAATGTAGCACAATGATTTAAATCTTTAAAAATTGTGAGTTTAATATTTTATCCATTCCAACAAATATCATATAACAGGGACATTAAAATTTACTGCATAACAGAAATAACAGGACTTGTTGCAGTGATAGACAGAGAATTTTGGCAGCGGAGACCAAATGACTATCTTATTTTATGAGATAACATTTTTGCAAGCATGAAATATTCATTTCAAGCAGAAGAGTTGATGGATTGACACATAATATGCAACAGCAGGCAGATGTACTTTTTTTTCGGTATGCATTTATGCAAAAGCTGTGAGCATGAGAACATCACAGCCTCCAGATACTGGTGAAACTCTACAACACATCAGCATTTTATCGTTTATTACGGAGGAATAAAAGCCTCATTGAGCCTTTGGGAATACCGCAACAAAGCCTCAATTCTGCAATTAAATAATGTGCTACCGTACTCGGTGTTGAGCAATGTCTGTTCGCAGGAAAAACCGCAATCCTTCGGCTGACTGTAAATCAAGTTCTCTTTCTCTTCCTCTCCCTGTCCTGCTTTAGCTTTTCAATCACCATTAAACCCTCCTCTCGCTGTCACTTATGACCACCCACAATTCACCTCTTTCTTCAATCATCTGAGCTAATAACATAATAAAGACTATACATAATCTCAAAGACACAGGTCGGTGGGTTTAAGCAACTTTATAATGTAACATTATTTATGAGATCATTAGCCAAAGTGCCATCAGTCAACCTCGCTTTCTAACCTTTCATATCTGAAAGCTGTAATTTTAAAATGAACCGATATACAAAAGTAATTTGATAGGATGTGTGTCTCTGTGTCATTTAGTGATGTTTCAAGTCAACATGAAATCAAAATCGACCCCCATTTACTTTCTTAATGCATGTTTCTGGTCTTATTGTGCATGATTCATTGAAGCACATTATTCGGGGTGGGGGGGGTGCAGTCATTTTCAGCTATAATGAATTCCTCTAACTTTTTAACCCCATCCTTACAACCATCCGCCTTCATTTATACTTAATGACCTTAAAAAAATACAGACAATTCCTGATGAATATCAAATTTATGTTTAAGTATTAGTACTGTAACAAAATTAAAATGTGCATGTACAGTGAGGAAAATAAGTATTTGAACACCCTGCTATTTTGCAAGTTCTCCCACTTAGAAATCATGGAGGGGTCTGAAATTGTCATCGTAGGTGCATGTCCACTGTGAGAGACATAATCTAAAAAAAAAAATTCAGAAATCACAATGTATGATTTTTTAACTATTTATTTGTATGATACAGCTGCAAATAAGTATTTGAACACCTGTCTATCAGCTAGAATTCTGACCCTCAAAGACCTGTTAGTCTGCCTTTAAAATGTCCACCTCCACTCCATTTATTATCCTAAATTAGATGCACCTGTTTGAGGTCGTTAGCTGCATAAAGACACCTGTCCAACCCATACAATCAGTAAGAATCCAACTACTAACATGGCCAAGACCAAAGAGCTGCCCAAAGACACTAGAGACAAAATTGTACACCTCCACAAGGCTGGAAAGGGCTACGGGGAAATTGCCAAGCAGCTTGGTGAAAAAAGGTCCACTGTTGGAGCAATCATTAGAAAATGGAAGAAGCTAAACATGACTGTCAATCTCCCTCGGACTGGGGCTCCATGCAAGATCTCACCTCGTGGGGTCTCAATAATCCTAAGAAAGGTGAGAAATCAGCCCAGAACTACACGGGAGGAGCTGGTCAATGACCTGAAAAGAGCTGGGACCACCGTTTCCAAGGTTACTGTTGGTAATACACTAAGACGTCATGGTTTGAAATCATGCATGGCACGGAAGGTTCCCCTGCTTAAACCAGCACATGTCCAGGCCCGACTTAAGTTTGCCAATGACCATTTGGATGATCCAGAGGAGTCATGGGAGAAAGTCATGTGGTCAGATGAGACCAAAATAGAACTTTTTGGTCATAATTCCAAAACGTGTTTGGAGGAAGAAGAATGATGAGTACCATCCCAAGAACACCATCCCTACTGTGAAGCATGGGGTGGTAGCATCATGCTTTGGGGTGTTTTTCTGCACATGGGACAGGGCGACTGCACTGTATTAAGGAGAGGATGACCGGGGCCATGTATTGCGAGATTTTGGGGAACAATCTCCTTCTCTCAGTTAGAGCATTGAAGATGGGTCGAGGCTGGGTCTTCCAACATGACAATGACCCGAAGCACACAGCCAGGATAACCAAGGAGTAGCTCTGTAAGAAGCATATCAAGGTTCTGGCGTGGCCTAGCCAGTCTCCAGACCTAAACCCAATAGAGAATCTTTGGAGGAGCTCAAACTCCGTGTTTCTCAGCGACAGGCCAGAAACCTGACTGATCTAGAGAAGATCTGTGTGGAGGAGTGGGCCAAAATCCCTCCTGCAGTGTGTGCAAACCTGCTGAAAAACTACAGGAAACGTTTGACCTCTGTAATTGCAAACAAAGGCTACTGTACCAAATATTAACATTGATTTTCTCAGGTGTTCAAATACTTATTTGCAGCTGTATCATACAAATAAATAGTTAAAAAATCATACATTGTGATTTCTGGATTTTTTTTTTTAGATTATGTCTCTCACAGTGGACATGCACCTACGATGACAATTTCAGACCCCTCCATGATTTCTAAGTGGGAGAACTTGCAAAATAGCAGGGTGTTCAAATACTTATTTTCCTCACTGTAGCTAAAAACATTTTTGAATGGAGATATATGTGGATTTATTTCTACCTTAATATTTAAAAGTAAAAACATACATTTTTCTTAACTTTCAAAATTGACTGTTGAAATTAAGAAACAGTGGATAATTTTCTTTGATGCACAAACAGTCATTTAATACCAATTTCCTCAGTGTCCTGATTATGTCTCTAGGACAATGAATCCAATATTCTCAAACTTATGACCTGAATTTATAATACCAACAGCTTATTTTCTAATGGTTTGACATTTGAATATAGTTGTTTATGAAATGATCCGTGACTGTGAGTCAAATCAGTCCATCATCAGCGGTGATTAAAATGCATCGCTTTAGGTCAAAACGGTTGTGGTGACTAATGAAATGTCTCTTTGCAAGAAAAAATTATCATAGTTATGACCAAATACATTGTATTGGCTTGTAAACTGAGTAAGATTTATTTATGACCTGCATAAAAAGTCTAAGTGAAATGGCAAGGAATAAGAAAATGATACTATAGTATTTCCATTAACCAAATGTATGCAATTAGTAACAAAGTACAATTTCTCAAGCAATTGTTCCATTAAACTAACTTTAATGCACAAATTTTGTAAACCAATTATCATATACAGTGCCGTGAAAAGGTTTTTGCCCCCCTCCTGTTTTTTTTTTTGTTTTTTTTTTGCGCATATTTGTCACACTTAAAAGATTTGGATCAAACTAATTTTAATATTACACAAAGATAACCTGAGTAAATACAAAATGCAGCTTTTAAATGATGATTTCATTTTTTAAGGGAAAAAAGCTGTCCAAACTTGCCTGGCACTACATGAAAAAGTAATTGCCCCCTAAATCTAATAACTGGTTATGCCACCCTTTGCAGCAACAACTGCAATCAAGAATTTGCGATAACTGGCAATGAGTCTTTCACATGGCTGTGGAGGAATTTGGCCCACTCTTCTTTGCAGAATTGTTTTAATTCAGCCACATTGGAGGATTTTCAAGCATGAATGGACTGTTTAAGATCATGTCACAGCATCTCAATCGGCTTTAAGTCCGGACATTGACTTGGCCACTCCAAAACCTTAATTTTGTTTTTCTTGAGCCATTCAGAGGTGGACTTGCTGGTGAGTTTGGGATCATTGTCCTGCTGCATAACCCAAGTGCGCTTGAGGTCACAAACTGATGGCCGGACATTCTCCTTCAGGATTTTCTGAAAGAGTGCAGAATTCATGGTTCCATCAATTATGGCAAGTCATCCAGGTTCTGAAGCTGCAAAGCAGCCCCAGACCATCACACTACCACCACCATGTTTGACTGTTGGTATTGATGTGCTTTATAGGAAATGCTGTGTTGGTTTTACACCAGATTCAAAACCTTTCAAAAAGTTCAACTTTTGTCGCATCAGACCACAAAATATTTGCCCAAAAGTCTTGGGGAAAATAAAGAGTAATTTTTGGCAAATGTGAGACAAGCCTTTGTGTTCTTTTTGGTCAGCAATGGCTTTTGCCTTGGAACTCTCCCATGGATGCTGTTTTTGCCCAGTCTCTTTCTTATTGTTGAATCATGAACACTGACCTTAATTGAGGCAAGTGAGGCCTGCAGTTCTTTAGATGTTGTTCTGGGTTCTTTTATGACCTCCTGGATGAGTCGTCATTGCGCTCTTGGAGTAATTTTGGTAGGCCAGCCACTCCTGGGAAGGTTCACCACTGTTCCAAGTGTTCTCCATTTGTGGATAATGGCTCTGACCATGGTTCGCTGGAGTCCCAAAGCCTTAGAAATGGCTTTATAACCCTTTCCAGACTGATACATGTCAACTATGTTGTTTCTCATCTGTTCTTGAATTTCTTTAGATCACGGCATGATGTGTTGCTCTTTAAGCATGCTTCACTTTGTCAGACAGGGTCTATTTAAGTGATTTCTTGATTCAAGGCCTGGGTTTGGCTAGTGAAATTGAACTCAGCTTTTTAAAATAATGTGGTTAATCACAGATCTTTCATGATTAAACAGGAGGGGGGCAATTAATTTTTAACGTAGTGCCAGGCAGGTTTGGACAGCCTTTTCCCTTATTAAATGAAATCATCATTTAAAAACTGCATTTTGTATTTACTTGCATTATCTTTGTGTAATATTAACATTTGTTTGATGATCTGAATCTTTTAAGTGTGACAAATATGCCAAAAATATTGATTCACAGAGAGGCGCAAAATCACTCTCTAGATCATTCTCATTCACCATTCCTGGCTGGTGGAACGATCTTCCCACCTCTATCCGGAATGCTGGATCCCTGTCAATCTTCAAGCAACAACTGAAAACTCATCTCTTTCGACAGCACTTGACTTCATCCTAAACTTAAAAAAAAAAAAAAAAAAAATTATCTTTACTTATTCCTTCCTTTGGTAGTTTGTATTTATTTGAACAATGTCTGAGACTTGGTGTTGCAAGCACTTCGTATGTCTGATTGCCTCTTCAAGATTAATCGCTCGATGTATTCCCCAATTGTAAGTCGCTTTGGATAAAAGCGTCTGCTAAATGACTAAATGTAAATGTAAATGTAAATGTAAAAATAAAAAAAAAAAACACACAAAAAAAAACAGGAAGGGAGCAAAAACCTTTTCACGGCACTGCATATACACATGGACTAACCGGGTAAAAATGGATAAATATATATAAATATCCATTTACACACCTGAAATGTAGTTTCACTCAGAAATACATCAGTTTACTGCTGCAAACGGCATTTCATATTAACTGTAAAGCAGAGGGAGCTTCTCAGAAAGTTAAGCTGGATCACATTCACCTCATATCTGAGGATTTCAATCCCAGATGAGCACAAACGAATCATCAGGAGGCCCAAGCGGATCAAGGGTTTATACAGTGTTTACAAAGACGCAACCGACTGGGCTTTTTCTGTGTGTGTGTCCATCCCACGGAAAGCTTTGGTGAGAAAGGCGCAGGAAACTACGTAAAGGGAACACAGAAGATCCGTGCCCTTAACAAAGAGCCTGATAAATGAAAAATCACTCAGTCTAAAAGAGTTGTATGCTACGTTGTCTGGGAAAATTTGAGATGGGTATTTACAGACCCAATCCAATAATGTTAGCTGGGAGAGCTGCTCCAGATCTTTTGAAGTCTTCCCATTCTCACAGCTTTTTACCTGCACTGACATCATCTTTCATTTATCTTCAGCCTTTCTCAGCACAATCTGTTCATCAACTGCTATCCAAACAGCCCTTTCAACAAACCATTAAGCTTCTACACTGCTGTCAGCTTCACTTTTGTGTTTTTTTCTTAAAGGAACAGTTAAAATTCACCAAAAATAAAAATTCAGCCTGGCATTTCAAAATTTTTTACTGTTGAACACACACACACACACACAACACTTTGTAAATAATCTAATCATCATTTTTGTGCAACAACAGTAAATACTACGAGAAAACAAACACCGTAGATTATCCAGCAGTCTTCTGAAGATACAAACAGGCTTAAATTTAAGTTGTCAGCATACTAGTTCTGCGAACATTTTCCTTTAGAAAACACTTCTATCAGAAAGGTCTCTCATTTGAATACTATAATGCATTTTCTAGGAAGGCCATTCATTTTACAGCTTGTTTAAGTGAACTCTTTCTGGCTGACAGGTCACCACTTACTCGCTCCCATTGTGTTATTGACACCCACGTCCACCTCATCTCTCCCCACCACCTATTCTTAGATTAATTCCCTGAAACGACTGCGATCTCATCTGTCTCACCTATCATTTGCTCTCAGATCTTTTCAACATAACTTATGAAGACATGGATCTGTACATGGGAGTCAAGAGAGTTTTACCAGAAAAGGATGCAAAAAAAAGAGAATGTTTAAACGGAGATAAGCACAGGCGAATGGATATACACTGCATGATATGAAATCACAAACTGAGCCCATACTTCGTTAATACGTGCTTATGGTGTCATTGTGCACAATTAATCAGTGCACATTATTCCAAAGGGGGAAAAAGGATCATGATGACTTACTTTATTAAAAAGCAATAAATGTTACTTTATGTTTAAACTGACATAATCAAAAATTGTGCTTTTCAGCTTATTGTTTTAAGTACTGCAGCCTTTAAGTAACTTAAAATTAATGTAATATACTGGATTTGTGTAGGATTTGTAACCCTGGACCACAAAACCAGTCTTAAGTAGCACGGGTATATATTTGTAGCAATATCCAAAAATACATTGCATGGGTCAAAATTATCGATTTTTCTTTTATGCCAAAAATCATTAGGATATTAAGTAAATACACCAAAACTTAATTTTTGATTGGTAATATGCATTGCTAAGAACTTCATTTAGACACCTTTAAAAGGCGATTTTCTCAATATTTCATTTTTTTTTTGCACCCACAGATTCCAGATTTTAAAATAGTTGTATCTCGGCCAAATATTATCCTAACAATGGTGTATACATTTCTAAAAATGTACCCTTTTGACTGGTTTTGTGATTCAGGGTCACATTTACTTTGAAACAATTTTCACTCATAAAATTGCTAGTAAATTTCAACAGTAAGTACCATATTTAATTAAACACGAATTTTGAAGTCGAAAAACACTGAAATAATACATGATATTCCTGTAAAACATATTCAAATAACCTTTGTTTTATTTACAACTTGTTTTTTACAGTCTACAAGTCATTTAAAATTTCAAACTATAAAATAACAATGGATTCAGTAACTGGATTAGGTTAAGATGATGTTCTTGGTGAACTTGACCTTCAGCCTCATAGAGACGAAAAACCTTATAAAAAATTGAGAGTGTTTCGGACTCAGTCTACCACTTTTCAAAATCCAATCAATTCCCAAAGGATAAAATCTAGTACTGCCCTACTTTTATTTAATTGAATATTTAATTTCACTCAAAAATGTCATATTACTGGAGAAAAATTGTTAGGAGCTCTGTCATGTTGACTTTGAAATGTATGAGAATAAGTTCTATATTCATTATTTATACACAATATCATCCATCCCTTCAAATTAATCTAGCCATTTAAAACTGTTCATAAGCTAAATGGTTAAACCAGGCCTTTAAATGTATAACACACTCCATAAATACACAGCAGCTGCGGCGAGAGTTCCATAATGCAATCACAGACCGCTCTCTCCAGTAATCAGCGTCAAATGACCAGACAGAATCTCTCCAGTGACCTGTATACTAATCAAGGTTACCATATACATAGACCCGGCAAGACACACTGTAATTATCCATTCACTCTCTTCACCAAGCATGTCTAAAGCATTAACAGAGGTTTTGAGTCCCATTGCTATGGATCACTTAACTGGGCTTATTTATGGTCTAGCGCACCACGCACTATGGATGCGTTCCTTGTAAAGACTGACATAGAGGTTTCCGTGTAATCTGATATGCTGGAGTCCTAAAATGTACTTTTATCATATTTGTCCTTAAATTAGACAATTCGGGTCATGTGTATTTAGGCTTTAGGCTGCATTGCTAATAAATGATTGTTCTTTGCCCCAAGTCCAAATTAATGCAATTACAAGGATTTGGTAGAGATATTTCTATAACAACATGCTTTCCCAGAATGCAACAGCATACTTGAGTACTCAAGTAACACTTGACCTTGCTGGGATCAGAAGTGCTTCTTCTGCACCAAATTTGTTGCAAGCCAGATTGAGCCTCTTCTGAATTCCTCATCTAGCGTTGACCTTGCAGGCTGACAGCAAACAGCAGCAGATAATAATGGATTTTGCGCTGGAGAGCTTATCTTAAACAGGCCAATCTTTACCTGTGTGTGTCTCACAACATAGCTTGGTTAAAAGAGAGGTCAGCTTTACTGTGTGCATTTAATGAGACTCGAGCATGATTGGAAATGTGCACCTGATAAGACCGTTTACAGCCCTATAGAGTGATAAACGGTAATGCTGTGGAGATGCCATGCTACACACAATGCTCGGGCTCAAACGTGTCAGAGAATGATTTGTTGCTGCATTGGTTATATTGGTTTCTCAAAACCAAATTTGGGTAAAGTTTTCTAATAAGACAAACATTTGAAAATGTAATTTCACCAAGAGTGTTTTAGAAAAATCCACCAAACTCAGCACATACTGTTATGACTACTTATATATTTTCTAATTGATAAGGCTGGATGGATGGATGGATGGATGGATGGATGGATGATCAGATGACGATGGACGGAACACAGTTTGAAAGTTTATTTACTGGATGGGTGGAGTCTTTGAAGACAATGGATGGATGGCTGGATGGAATGAACAAAGTTTATTTACTGGATAGATGGAGTCTTTGAGGACAATAGATGGATGGGTTGATGGATGGGTGGATGAATGGAAAGATGGAATGAACAAAGTTTATTTACTGATAGATGGAGGCTTTGAAGACAATAGATGGATGGATGGATGGATCCTTAGAAGTCAACAGATGGATGGATGGATGGATGGAATAAAGTTTGAAGGTGTATTCACTGGATAGATGATCAAAACCCTATTGATATAATTTCAGTGTTTTTAATAAATCTTCATTGACTTCCACTGAAAACTTCTGACTGTAATTAATGCTACCTTGTGGCTTGTGAACAAAATATCAAATTAAAAAGCCTATAGCCTTCCAATGAATTGTTCTAATTGTAACAACACCAGCTGTTATCAAACTACAACTCTCAAAACTGGTATAAACATGTTCTAACAAGTAATATATCATCTATACATTCTCACACTAGTCAGGCTTACGGTTTTCCTGTAGTGGAACATACACTAGTTCTTTAAATTTCCTATACTTCTATTGAAAACCTCTATCCATTCATCTGTACAATACCATAATGCTGTACGGAAGACCTCAGAATGTACAAGGGAAATTTAATTTTCAAAACTCAATGCTTCTTCTCTGTTGTTGCCAATCCATCATTCAGAGTTTACCTTGTGTAATTGTTCTAGTTACAATTGGTTTCTATAGAAAACATGTTATTCAATAGCTCTAAACATAACAGCTCCTTCATGTCTGTGTGTAGCATTGTGCGATACACAATCCTTCATAACAAACACTGGGGAGACAACCAATGCCTTCAATATTACATTTTAAAGGTTACTTAATCCAAACTCATGATTACATTTGAGGGACAATGATCCAAAATGACCATAAAATGGTGTCGATTGCATGCAGGAACCCAAGCACCACAATAATCCAACACCCCAGAAACAATCAAACTGCAGTAACCTCACCCCTCCCAAAGCTCATGCCATTTAGTTAACAGAAACCTGATGCCAAACTAATTCTGCAGATGTGAAGTCATTTGTACGGATTACTCGGCCCCAAATTATGCACGAGAAATGCTAGCAATACAGCGGCCCATTCTGAACGCATTTAGAAAAGAAGACATTTGCAGTGTTAACGTATGACACAGATGATGAATGCGCTTGCACAGATTGGTTAAGGAAAAAGGGAATAATGATGTAATTTATCTGCACTGCCAATATTACCTTCCACATATTTTAATCCAACTTTTATAATAATGAGATTTCTGCTTGAAGTGCACCGAAGATAGTTAAAAAACGCTAATGTTCCTAGCAGTATCGCTCGCTCCTTGCATTGAGGCCGGATGAATTCAGAGTGAGCTGATATTACTGGCTTGAAAGTAAAATTGCTTTATAACACTTTTCCTTCAACTTGTTCATATAGCTTATTAATAGTTTGAACTATGATCCATATTTCTGGCATTATTTCGATATAGGCAAGGGAAAAAGATGTGTTCATCTGTCACAGAAGCATTAAAGCTTGGCTATCTTGCATCAGTTAATTAATTGCAAGCTGGTACTTTTTATAAATTGCACATTATTAAAATGCTAAATATCACTATGACAACCAGGCTGATTTGTTGCATGTTCGCACAGATGTCACTGATGTCAGCCTTCAGTGAACACAATTATAATTTTTACGGAAGAAGCTGCACGGCATATCATGTACTCTGCCATTCAAAAGTTTGGGTTATCTAAAAAAAATAAAATAATTGTTTTGAAAGAAATCTCATGCTTATTAAGGTTACAGTTATTTGATCAAAAATACAATAAAAAAATAAATTTTACAATGCATTTCACTCCTGTGGTGCAAAACGTCAAATAATCCTTCAGAAATCATTCTAATATGCTGATTTTCTGTTCAGTGAGCATCCCTTATTATCAATGTTGAAAACAGTTGTGCTGCTTAAAATATTCGTGAAAACCATGATATACATCTATGCATGTAGAAAGTTCAAACTATAAAAGCATTCATTTGAAATAGATTTTTTGTAACATCATATTTCACTTTTGATTAAATTAATGTTATCCTAACAAAATAAAAATTATGTATAAAATAAAAAAGCATGCTGACCACAAACCTTTAAATGGCAATGTACACATAATGATTTATTATAGTAATTAAGGTCACCTCAGTTTTTATTTATTTATTTATCTTTTTTTTTACATGCCTTTTATGCACATATTGTATTGTCCCCAAAACAGACATTCATTAAAAAATGAAAATGGAAAAAATAAAAAATAATTGTGAAAATTAATCAAAGTAGGCCTACTGCATAGGTATGGTTCTAAAGCTATAAATCTTTACATCTAAATAATTTTAAAATTTGCAGATTATTTAAAAACCAATTATGCCTTCCCCTAGTTGTGATGTCACTACAACCATGACTAACAATTTTGCTCCTAATATGTTTTTCAGAAATTGTTGTACTTAGATACCAAAGCGACAACATGCACTGAAGCACTTGAGATTAAATATAACCCAGAAAACAAAGAAACAAATCTGGGTAAATTTAAACAAATAGTTTATAATAAATAAACAAATTTAGTGTAGAAAAGTGTAAAATACTTAGTCTAAAAGTCCTGAAGGGAAAAGTGTCCATTGTTAAATAAACAAATAAAGGGACAGTTCTGTAAGAAAATACTGAGAAAACAGCCCAGAACAAAAACTTTTGTGCTCTTATGTTTTGGTTGTCATCACAGCACATCCAGTAATTTGAAAAGCTACTGTCAGATTTGTCCTTTGAGCCTGACGGACTTTGATTGTTCGTTTATACGCAGCTTTTCTTTTGTTCTAGTTGTTATGTAAGTGTGTTGCTGCAGTTTTGATGCGGAAGTACAGTGTAGTATTCCTTAATTGCTTGTGATTAGATCAGCCGTTTATCCACCTGAGACTGTCTCCATCTGTTGGGGCTGGTGTGTTTGTTTCATAAAACACACACACACACACACACACACACACACACACACAGGCACGTCAGTATTCCACCTCGTGAGCAAAAACAAAGCTCTCAAAAAAACTCTCTCATGCTTTCTCTCTGTACCACGTAATCAAACAGCGAACTGTACGACAAACTACAGGAGTGTGAGACCGCTTTCACAGTTTCCAGTGAATCTGCACCCCAGAGCACTAGAAATGTGACAAACACAAAATACAAACACTATGGCTAACGCAGCATCTGCCCCATCGCTCAAAAACACACATACGCTAACAAAACAAACACAGACCCGCTTCCGTTCTCCTATTTTTGTCAACACTACATGATGCATGTAAAACACACATCCTGATCTCAACACACCCATTCATGAATATATGTCCAAAAGATTTATGTTTTAAGTAAATGCTGTCCCTCATAACATTTTATTCATCAAAGAATACTGAAAGAAAATGTATCAGTTTCCACAAAAATATTAAGCAGCAAAATCTTGATGATAATAAAAAAACATTATAAATAGTTGAGGACATTTATTAATAATTGAGCATCAAATCAGCATATTTCTGAAGGATCATGTGATACTGAAGACTGGAGTAATGATGCTGAAAATTCAGCATTGCATCACAGGAATAAATTACATTTTAAAATATATTCAAATAAAAAAAAAGTTATTGCAAATTGTAGTAATATTTCAAAATGCAGCCTTGTCGAGCACATAGACTTTCTTTATATGTTAAAAAATAATAATCCATATAATATACTAGGATATTATATTATATATCCTATTATACCAAAATCTTCTATCATATGTGTTTTTTTTTATTTTGTTTTTTTAATCATAGTATGCATATATATGCATACAGCAAAAATCCACATATGATAGAAGATTTTGATCACACCACACACCCCTAATGGATCTATACCACACACACACACACACACACACACACACAGAGAGAGAGATGTATATTTATCCTCTTGCACAGATGTCTGCCTTTTCACATCCATAAACACATAAACAGATCCATAAACGCATATGCACGCGGGTTTGGAGTAAATGACTCTATAGTGCTGGTTTCCTCAGAGTCCTTGCAGTCGTTGCACGCTGGGGAATGTATTTATTTAACTGAATTGGCTGAGTGTTTAGGCCCGGTCTGACTATATTAGCATGCAGCAAGTGTGCAGGAACGCTGGTCCTCAAGGGGTTTCGGTATCCTGGTGTGTAAGAAATATCCAGTCATGGAGCTGACAGTTCCTTTGCAAACCAAACATGCATTTAATTACTGGCCAGACACCATGTAGCGAACCGTATGATTATGAACACACACAGAGCGCAGAAAAACATATGTAATGTAGAGAGCTGAGCTTATAAGCCACACGAAAAGCACACTAACAGATCAATGAGATCTGGTCAGGGATTTGAAAAACACTGAAAATATCAGGCAAACATATTTTTAAAAGGCTTCTCTTGATAATCTCTGAAGGAATTACAGCTTTAATAATTGCTGGTTGTGTAACCACTAAAAAGATTGCTGAAGAAGTCATTTTGACAGGCTGATTCTTCGCTTATGGCTCTGAATGATAATAGAGCCTTTATTTATTCCTCCAGTATATTAGAACCCTATTGAATCCACAGGCGGTAGAACAGGCCTCTAATTGTCCCTATTGTGAGAGGAGGCAAGTATTTGACTGTTGCTCTCTCAGCACCTGTTGACTGAGACAATAACATCCAGTGCTTATCTTCACTCGAGATGTATAAACTGAGAAAAGCATAATAGAGGTCTAAGCCTACTTGCACTATTTGCAAAGAAGATGTTAAGCAGATACGTGTGAAGCCATATATTTGCAATGTAACTTTCCACTTGTTGAAATAAAAGTATTTATATTTAAACATGCTTCAGAAATTAGCATTATTAGGTAAATCACAATTACAATAAAAAAAGTTATATTTAAAATAATAGTTTCTTTAAGAGTTTGTTTCTTCATCTGAACAGATTAGTAGAAATGTATCATTATATCAGTAGCTCACCAGATCCTTTGCAGTGGATTGGTGCCATCAAAATGATAAAAACATCACAATAATCCACAAGCAATTCACACGACTCCAGTACATCAGTTAAAGTGCCCCTATTATGGATTTTTGAAAATTACCTTTCATGAAGTGTGCAACACAGCTCTAAGTGAATGAAAACATCCTACAAAGTTTTACATCTGAAAGTGCACCGTGTATAAAGCTATTGTCTCTCAAAAGAAAGAGTGGACTCTGAATCATTGAAACGAGTCATTTTTAAAACGAATCTTAAGCCGTTTCATGTTGACGTCAACATGAAACATTAGCATATTGCCGGCCCATTTGTTGCCACTAGGTGCGCTTTTGGAGCATTAAAAATAGCTGTAACGGCTGTACACAAAGCAGCACTGCACTCTGCTTTAAATGAAATCGACCAATCGGACCAATCACCGCGGATTAGCGTCGTGCAAAGAAGGGGTTTGGAAAAATGAATCATTGAGCGAATCGTTTGGGAGTTGTTCAGCAAATAAGGTAAAAATAAATGCATATTATAAGAAAATGAAAATCTTTTTTGACCTTCATGCATGTCAACTTGTTGTTGGGGACTCCCAAAACCAAAATATGAACCTTTCATAACCCATAATAGGGGCACTTTAATGTCTTGTGAAGTGAACATCTGTATGTTTGTAAAAAACAAAAAAAAATAAAATAAATTTAAAATTGAGTTCATAATCCATAATAATGCTTCCTCCAGTAAAAAACAAAACAAAAAAAACAACAACTACAACAACAAAAGTCTATCCCCTGTTGACCTACAACATCAAAATCCACAGACATATTTGTTTAGAACTTTTTAGGACTGTTTTTGCTTGTAAACGGTGCTTGATCTGTGCACAGTTCTCTCCTGATTCAGACAAGATGAGAAAGCAATATTATGAATGGAGGACATATTTATTTGCCAGAAGCAGTGGTCTCAAGTTAAAACGCAGCTTTTCACTTCACAAAATGTTAACTGATGGTTTGTGGATTATTTTGATGTTTTTATCAGCTGTCTGAACTTCTCATTCTGACGGCACCCATTCAATGCAGAGGATCCACTGGTGAGCAAGTGATGATAAAAAAAATAAAAAATAAATATATATAAATCTGTTCCCATGAACAAATAAATGTATCTACATCTTGTATGGACTCAGGATAAGTAAATGTCTATAGCAAATCTTTCATTTTTGGGTGAACCACTCCTTAAGCGGGAAAATATTATTTAAAAAAAAAGAGCTCATCCAAATCAAATTAATTCTATTAACTTTTTCACTTTAAAGCACTCGTATGCAATATTAAATATCTAAAAATATTTTTAAATACCTTTAAAAGTATTTAAAAGGTCAAAATTTTGAACATCATTGATAAATGGTGTATGTATGAATACATGTCTAACAGATAACAGACATCTTAGTATACACTCAGCCTCTCCATGTTTTCTAATTATCCTGCTGTTTTTTTCTGATTTGGCAGAAAATTGCATGTAAACACATATTTCTCACTTTATAACTCTTCTGTGCTTGTCAGTTTATGCTAAGCTAAACGGTTTGAACTTGTCATGTTTGTGAAAAAATAAGAGCAAGTGTTTCTTCTGAGAGAGTAATGAGCATCTGGGAAGGCCATTTAGTCCAGTTTGTGTTATATTTTTACTAAACTTATTATCAGAGAGAGATACAAGATGTTCTCACCAGTTCTGTGTGGATATTTGTGAGGTTTCTCGAGGACCCAGTCGGCACATGGAACCCTTTTGTGTAATCGATTGCTATTGTTATGATAATTCAATTTTTAATTAGTATCACCCAACTTTTCCACTTCTAGTTTTTACTGGAGTGATTGCTGAGTTTTAACTCTTTTGAAAATCTCTCTTTTCTTTTGCATACCTCTATTCTCTTTCTTTTCATTCATTTCTGAATGTGCAGATAAATGACATTAAAGCAGTCTGATAATTAAGCTCTCTTTTTGATTTATGGTGTGCTCTAGATATTATGCAGATTGGGAAAAACAAAAGCTTTTTTAAACTTGACTGTCTCAACAACTTCTGCACAATCTTTGATTGATGCTTCCTCAGATGAGAGACATGCATATAATTAATAACAGCATACAGCACTGATATGCTATAAAATTAATGAACAATAATACTGATTTGACTACATTTAAATATAATTCACCTTAATTCAAATGGAATTGGATTGAACTGAATCGGAATTTATGAGATAGCAAATGAGGTGTCGGTTTGAAAGTAGAATTGAAACCAGAATTAAATGCATGTAAATGCAGATGGTTGGATGGATGAATCCAAACAAAAATCATGTGTGTGGAAAATTCAATTAAAATTCCAAATCATTAAAAAGGAAGTACATTCATAAAATCTGGTGGTCATAGAAATGGATTAAAACTGACAATATTATCAAAACTACTCAAAATCAGAATTTTGCCAACATCAGTCAATTTTAGTCTTCTCTCTCTCTCTCTCTGTCTCCAAGGCTAGCACAGCAAACCTGAAAATATGTGAAGTCTGCTGTAGAATCTAGCTTGAGGGCAGGAAATCAGGGATGGGGGATAAAAAGGGGGATTTGGGCAAAGTAAAATAAATAATAAAAAATAAAAAAAAAAACAGAGAAAGAGACAAAACATACTCTGCAGATAGATTTGGGTCAGGTTCATATACATGCAGGCTCAGATCCTCAGAGTTCAAATAAAAGGAAAGCCCATGCTGACATGTGAAGTAAATGACTAAACACTAATGTTTTCTGTCAGAAATAATT
Organism: Onychostoma macrolepis; assembly: GCF_012432095.1. Taxonomy (NCBI): domain Eukaryota; kingdom Metazoa; phylum Chordata; class Actinopteri; order Cypriniformes; family Cyprinidae; genus Onychostoma; species Onychostoma macrolepis. The sequence goes on along the minus strand of NC_081166.1, from coordinate 5,586,392 downwards.
ACATTATAAACTTCCAGACTCTTATTGTGAAGTTTAAACATTATACAGGCTATTCTTATCTAAATACTGTAATCTGCCGTCACTGGCAATTATTACATTTTGTAAGTTACAGCCACTATTCTGAAACAACTTGTAATATTTTGGGAAAATAAGGCAATGTTTTGCAACTCCACTTAACTTCATCAAATATACCACTATGGTCATTTTACAAAAGATTTGATCACTCAGTGTGTTCTAGATGCATATTACATATTCTTCTTTCTGTCTCCTTTAGTTGCACACTGACTTGGATAAAGGGGAAAGCTCAGTGAAATACACTCTCTCAGGTGATGGAGCTGGAACCATCTTCACCATCGACCAGATCACCGGGGACATACATGCTTTACGCAGTCTGGATCGAGAGGAGAAGCCTTACTACACACTACGAGCTCAAGCGGTGGACATTGATACTAACCGACCGCTGGAACCAGAGTCAGAGTTTGTCATCAAGGTGCAGGACATCAACGACAATGAGCCAAAGTTCCTGGAAGGTCCGTACACGGCTAGTGTACCTGAGATGTCACCTGTGGGTAAGAAGCCCATTAAGATGTTCCCTGATTTTTCATTCATTGAAATAATGCAATAAGGTTGAATTCACTAACTTTAGTTAATGAATCATGAACTAACAATAAACAATATTTTACTGCATTTATTATTCTAGAATGTTAATTTATAAACAAAAAAATATATTTATTATTATAATAATCTATAAATAATATATTATTTAATTGCTATATATTATATTAGTTTATAATATTAATATAACTCATGTTTGTTCATGCTACATTAATCTGAACTAATGAACTTAAAAACAGGATCGCTATACTGCTTAAAGTTATATAATTAACTAACAGTGTAACTTGTTATCTTAAAATCAATATAGTTTTTTACAGAATTGGCACATTGAAAGTTATTCTTCAACACAGTGGAACAATGCAAGCAAAAGTTGGAGCTAAAATAAAAAATAAGGTTTAAAAGGATGATCACTGTGTTACAAAATTGGTATATTGAAGCTTATTCTTCAGCATAATAAAACAATGTAAGCAAACCTTGGAGCAAAACTAAAGTACACTAAACTAACATGAAATAAAATATAAAATGATGAAAATAAATGAATCAATAAAGTCACCATTTTAAACTATGGAAGGCAATCGATGAAGCCTTGGTGATAGTTGGCATAAAATTGGGATATTTACTCTCCAGCATAGTGGAACAGTGCAAAACAAAACAAAACACAAAACAAAAAAAACAAAACAAAACAAAATGAAACAAAACAAAACAAAACAAAACAAAACAAAACAAAACAAAACAAAACAAAACAAAATAAACAACTGCAGGAGCAAAACTACACTAAATTGAAATTAAATTGTAAAAATTCAAAAAAGAAAGAAAGAAAGAACAAATAAAATGGAAGCCAATCAGCGATACAAGGATGACTGTCACCGTGTTACAGTGAGGGATGCTGGAGGTCATGTTTTTTCCACATGTTATGGAGTTTGGTGTGGCAGAGGGGAGCTAATCCAGACATTACTGTGTGCCGTCAGATAATGAGAAGTGCATGGGCTCCAAATCCCCACCAAACTGGATTACACAGCCCTAGTAGGATTTCTCATCTCACATGGTAGAAACCTTGATTGTATTACTGATTATTTCACCAAGGCATCTGCTCTGGGTGATGATGGCAGTGGGACCTTATTTTGTTACTGTCTCTGATTCTCTAAAAAGGCCCGTCTCTAAAGCCGGCCAGAAGTTGTATTGATTTCCACACAGCCTAATCCAATCGCTATAACTACTAACAGATCAATATAGCGCTATCCTCTTGCATTCACGGAACACATTGCAGAGCTTGTTAAAGTCATAATGGCCTCCATTATTTGGACAAATATTCTTAATCATGATGTCAAATATGATTGCAGACAATGCATCAATCCCTGAGGCCACACTGGGGAGCGATGTAATATGACGCTACGTTCACTACAAACATGATGGTCAATGAAGTGCTGCTTGCTTTGTGTTATATAACATTTAACTGGATACTTCACGGACTTATAGTCAAAATGACAGACAAGGGCAAAGAAGAAAGCTTGCTTGTTAACCAGTTTAGTTGCAAACATAAGAAAAGGGCCCACAGTTGTTGTTTGCCTTCATTGCATGCTATTAAAATGTATAAAATATTGAAACTAGTTATAATTAGACTTTAACGAGTATATAAATTTCCATATCATTTTTTACAAACATGACACAATAGAGCTCATTCTTCAGCAGAGTGGAACAATGCAGACAAACGTTGGAGCAAAAATTAAATTAAATTAAATTAAATTAAATTAAATTAAATTAAATTAAATTAAATTAAATTAAATTAAATTAAATTAAATTAAATTAAATTAAATTAAATTAAATTTTAACCTATGAAAGCCAATCAATGAAACATAAAGGTAAAAAAATAAAATAAATAAATAATTTAAAAAAAAAAAACTTGCAGTCATAAAATTAGGATATGGAAGATAACAGATGGGCCCACAGTTGTCTCAACATTATTTACAATAAAAATAAAAAAATAAAATAAAATACACCATCCAGATGCTCCAAAAAAAAAAAAAAAAAAAAGCGAAAAAGCAATATGTTCTTTAAGCATGAGTCTTACTTTAATAAGAATAAAATATGTCACCTTTAGTGTTGTATAACATCAAACTATCACAAATCACTACAATTACTGTTATTCTCTGCCTCATTTTGTGAACACAATTCAGCTCCAACAGCTACCAAAGAAAGAGCCTGAGACTCATTTACATTTAGTTCACTTTAATCCAATTTAATTCAATTCTGAGTTATTTGTATACACTTTTAATGAATGGTAACTTTGACAAAGTTTCTTTACGAACTTCAGGAACTGCCTGCAACAATACGGTGGTGTAAATAGAAGCAGTAAGCAGTAATTCTCCCATACTCACAATCATTTGTAGACACAGGCCCCAAGATAGTTCAGTCTTAAATGAAAGCATTCAGAGACTATTTTAGGGGAAGCAAGATTTGTGAAACTGTTCATAATCTGTAAGTGTCTGATAAGACATCTGTTGCGCTTCAGCATTGCTATACAATGATATGGAAGTAAACAAGAAACATATTACATATTAAATCTTAAAATATTACAGTTACGTTTTTTGTCTCCATCTGCCCTATATTTTTTGTATAATTTACTTACGCAGTATTACACAAGTGTCTTTACTGTTGAGTGGTCTGTTATAGCATGTAATTAAGTTGGTTTATTTAAGTGGCCCCCTGTGGTTGCAGAGAGCAGCGCTGAAAAATACTATCACACTTAAAAAAATTCGGAAATTTTGAACTCCATTGAATTTTAATCCTTGTTTATTAACTCTGATGTCATCTGTGTGCTATTATACTTCCAAAAAAAAAAAAAGGGGCAAAACTAATTATTTTTATGTATTATTATTATTATTAGCAGTATTACAATAAAATATTCAATAACACATTATTTTAAGCCAAGGTGTCCTTGTTACACGTTACATTACTATTATAATAAAAAAATAAATTCTGCATAATTTTGCATATTAAAAAATAATGTTACATTGTCATTCAGTGCAACAGATTTCCCTAAAAAAATAAAAAAATAAAATAATAAGAATAAACAGGATACATTATAATGTACAAATACGCTTAAAACCCATTCATATATATAAATATATATATCAAGCCATGGGGATTTTACACTCAAGAAAGATACTTAATTATAGAATAAGGACCTGTCTAAATTAATATAATGCACAAGTTATTACGGTGTTGTATCACAGCTGGATAATCCGCATGATATCTTCACAGTCTTGAATGTATCTGAGGATAAAACAATTGGAAATGCAGAGTGCAAAGAAAGTTTAATTACATCTTACGAAAGCTGATACTGTAAAACTGCAGGTGAGAAACCACTCGTTACAACACACCGTACAGAATATCGCTGATTAAATAGCCTTTCATCTGTTAAGCAGAAAGCAAACTGCAGTTCTGTTTAGATTAAAGTTTATGAGTTTAAAGAGGTTCTGAAAATCATGGAAATTCCAAGCATAAATTCAGATAAACAAAAGAAATAAAAAAGGCTTTGCATGGCAAGAGGTAAAGTCTGACACACGATTCAGTGTCGAGCGTAATAAACTACATGCCCTATCCAGCACCAAAGCCCTTTTCATGTTACTTTCCCTGAGGATGACAGATCAGGGTAATTCACTTTGAGATTGCCTTTTCCTTGATCTGAATGGCAATGGAATGAAATGAAACCCTCCCCTTCCCAGCTGAATCACAGCTACTCATGATCTCAGATAGTGAAATGTGAATAGACCGGTTTTCTAAGTGCACCATAGTCCCTATTGAAGCTATAGACATATTCTGCAGACGTCTGTGTGATTTCGATTGTGGCTGCTGCCACCACAAAGGCATAACTGAGTCTTGCTGTTACATACAGTACAAACAAGGGACACTTTAGCTTTACCCATATTTCTTGACTCTGGATGTATTTTTCATTGGTTTACAAGGGTTTTCGCTTTGACAGAATGTGACTGTCTAATTTGGAGGTCACTTAAAGGACTGGAACTTTATGGGTTTTTAATGCCTTTCACCTCTCTGTGTGGAGGCCACAACAATCTGAACGCATATCGATGTGTGCCGAGAGAACTCAAAAAAGAAAAAAAAAAAAAAAAAAGGTAAAAATCAAAAGGTCCCGAATATAAGACGACCCTGATTATAAGACGACCCCCCTTTTTCCAGATGTACCTGTTGGAAAAAGGCTTTTTGAAAACCAAATCTTGTTTTTTTTCTTTCTTTTTTTCTCTCTCTGTAAAACACATTTATTCTTAAATTATTTTCATATTGCATATTTTTCCAATTCTAATTTTTGTTTTGAAAGTATGGTAAATACTGGTAAAATGTACCAACAATGACATTGGAAAATTTTGATATACCATTAAAATAACAGGTAGCCCATCTGAATTATATAACAATTAGGCTATCCAACTCATAGTAGCCTACCAAAATGTTATTATCAGTAGACGTGAAATCTTATTGGAGTCTTCAAATATGGGTACTGTCTTATGTTTTAAAATCACTTACAGAGGAAGTTTGGTCCCATCAGACTAACATGACAGTCACGATCATGCTGCTGTAAGCTTTTCTTTTTCATTTGTTTTCATTCGCGATCTTTACAACACACATTACATTACATATTTCATGGCACACTCGTTTTATGCATTTTTGGCGCCACCTATTGTTGTGGGTGTATTATTGACATGTCAAAGTCTAGACCCTGAATATAAGACGAACGCGTTTTTTCAGATGTATTTCCAAGGAAAAAAACATCGTCTTATATTCGGGTCAATACGGTAATTGCATCAGCTGGTTGAAAAGGACTTCCATTGGGAAATGGCCTTGATTTAAAATCTGTACAATTACCTCTCGGTTCCTTTTGTTTTTTTCCCCACTCGCTCCGTCTCTCTTCTCCAAGGCCTTCAAGTTTCTTTTCTTGTCTCAGACAGTAGACTGTGATAATTCACTCTACTTGCGGTTTAAGTGTTTTCATAAAAGATATATCACAACTGACCCTATGTACTTTATGAAATATGCCTGTTGTTGTTGTGCACAATTCTGCAGTGCATGTTCTTCTAAACAAGAAAGTGTTCAAAATAACATACAAAAATGTAATCTTTCTTCACCTCAGAAATGACTTTTAACCAATCATTTCCACAATTCTAATAAATAAAACCAAATCCCTACATTATTTAACACTATGTTCATATTCTCTTCAAATATGATATACAAAAACTGTTTACTGAACTTGCTTTTTAATATTTGTACAGCCATCACTAGCCATTAGCAGAAGGACACTATGATAATAAAGAAACGCTGCAGACAATAAACAGATTAGACTGAAATCTCGATTAAGCCTGCTGTCTATTAGATAAAGAACAGAAGTGAAAATCAGAGAGCATTTCTAAACTAAAGCATGTTACTATGATGTAAATGGTGTATATAGTCCTTCAGATCTAGTCTAAATTGGTTACACCATTTAATCATAGAGGACTGCAATAGTCTTTAAAAAATGATGTGAATTGTTAAGTGCTTTTAACCATATGTAGTACAGCTCATATAAACGTAAACAGACCCCTCATGCATTCTTTTAGACATATACTAGGGAGAGAAAAAAAATCACTTATAGATATGAATCACTAGCAAAAATGAAATAAAGTGATAGTGGAGGTCTGAAAGGATGCATGAGGGATCAGTTTACATTTCAGCTGCTTTTTTTTATTTTGCTATTTTTACTTTTAATTGATAGAAGAGATCAGACTAAATGGGAAATAAGAGTTTTTATTATTTTTTTAATGCACAAACTGAATGCAATGAGCTGGAAAGAATTTGATGAAAAAATAACAAAAGATAGAATGATAGGTAGACAGAATGATAGAACGATAGATAGATACTGTACACTGGCTCTATATACAAGTAATATCACACAAGTAAGAGTGCAATATGGATAAAATCAGAAAACTATTCTAGAAAACTATTCATGCTGAATAAAGCGAATCCTTTCTATAATGTAACATTACAGAAACCGTAAAACAGGGATTCAGCGACCTGTGACCATCAGCTCTTTCTACAGTACGGATGATTTGTCATTCATTGGGTCATTTAAAAGTGCTGCCTTTGTAATGTAAAAACTGCTGTTTCAGACATATCAAAACACAGTGGAGAATCAGTACATAGCCATATACTTGGTTTTATATCAGCTCATCATAAGCAAAGCATATAATGATGTGCCTGTATAGGCCTGTTTTCCAGTCCCGGTCAAACCCTACATGCTATTACCTTGAACAAAGCACATTTCCCATATCGATTCATGCGGTTTAACACAAACAAATAATATCTTCTCTGTGTTTGCAGGTACATACGTGATGAAGGTGACGGCGACAGATGCAGACGACCCTACGTACGGCAACAGCGCCAGGGTGGTATACAGCATACTTCACGGCCAGCCGTACTTCTCCGTGGATCCCAAAACAGGTAAAATGCTTCTGAATATTTTATAGCAAATAATATACAGAAAAAGGTTGGCTGCATGAAAAATGAAATTACTATTAACAAACAAGTTCCTCTGTTTTGTTTGTGTAATACAACAGACTAGACTCATTAATTTCACAGTTCACAGGTTTCAGCGTAATTACATTCATTGACCCTATTAGACAAATAAGCTCTGCGGTTTGATTTGATAATGTGGCCAGCCTAGAAAATGGATTTGTAACTCAAAATATACTGTAATTCATTTTGAACAGCAGAAAAGTAATGGACATCCTGTCAGCTAAACAGGCCTGAAAAGATCTATAATTATAAAATCAGGTGCTGCATTTCAAACCCTCCGAGTTGAAAAAAAAAAAAAAGTCAGCTCAGTAACAGCAAAATGATTTTTCTGTTGTTCATATGGCTGGGGGAATTGTAAGCAGCATCATCAAATAAACTGCCTTTTTTTTTTTCCCAGTGAATACTTTGTTGTGCAATATTCAGCAATATACAATATTACAGCAATGAATGGGAATTTACAGATGGGCATCGTCTGCATTCAGTGGGCTGTAATATCCAATATGCAAAAGCACAAACCTGCACGGTAAACTTGATGCGCAGAGCACGTGCCAGCATTTTCTGCCTGCTTTCGGTGTGGTTACGGCCCTGTTGTACAAGTATGAAGCATTGCAAACAGGAATATATGAATAAAAATATAATATCCTGATATCAGCAAACCCGGGGTGACATTATGTAGCCGAACAAATAAAATGAATAGTAAGCAAGAAAAATCAGTTTTTGTCCCAGGCCATATAAAAAAATTTGCCAACACAAAACGACAGTAAACAAAAGCCACGAGAGGAGGGTGGGAAACAAAGGCAGGGGGTGAAATGCATAACGGAATTAACAGACTCAGGAAACACACACCTTAAAGGAATACAGTAGTCAACATTTGAAGTGGATCAAAAAAGTTCACCAAAGTTGTCCTAAGACAAGAACGCATTTTGGTTTTAGGTTTTAGGACAACTTTGTTGAAAGGTTTTCATCCATTTCAAATGTTGACAACTGTAGTTCACCAAAATTTGCCGCCATTTAATCGCTCCAAATTTTCTTTCTTCTTTCTGTGAAATAAAAAAGGAAGATCTTCGGCAGAATTTCTGCTTTCAATATCAGAAAAATGAAAGGTCATGCAATAAATGATAACAAAATGTCATTTTTAGGTGAACTATTCATTTAATTACCACACAAACTTCAAAGAGAGATCTGTTAATGCGAAACTGAAATCAAAAAACAGATTCTTCCTGTAACAGGCCGAGAGAATCACACATGACATCCCTTTTACGTTTCATCTGAAATTGGCATTGAATCAAGGTCCGTGCCTTTCTTAACCATCCGCCACCATGTCTAATTCATTCTATGAAGCGCTCTCTTGATCTGGGAAAGCTTCTTGTGGCGTTGGGAAGCGCATTAGTTGTGCTTTATGGAAGAAAAGCAAGGAAAGGTGTTGCTACACTAGCTTTGTCGCCTTGTTAAGATTGTTAAGTACCAGAAGCTTTAGGGCTGACCTCAATCTTTTAGCTGAAAAATAAAAAAAATAAAAAAAAAACACTTGAAGGTAAAGGTACTAGTTCCAGGAAGGGTTTTACAGTCTGATTCCTTACAAGAACATTTTTAACTTTAGGGACAATATGTGTGCTGATGCTTCAAAGAACCCTGGAGAACTTCACTTTTTCTTGAACAGCTGATTCTGGAGGGGGTATGATATAATATCAAGAACTTATCCAAAGAACCATATAGGCATATACTTTTTCCAGCATTTGATGTAATCTAATGTTTCTACCGAAGGCATTTATGGAAACTAAGCTAGAAAAAGTGGTGCATTCAGAAATAGTAGTCAGTGTAACCATAACCATATAGATATTAACATATGGATGAGCAAATTTACATTAACGCCCATTCAGTATTTAGCAACTGTTTACATTAAAGTCACTATTAAATCAGTCAAAATTCACAATTATTTTCGTATGGTCGATAACAGTGTTTATTATATTTATTACAGTGATAAGATCCATGCATATCATTATTTCTTTTTATTCAAATTCATGTGCCTGTAATCTTTCTTGAAAAACATTTTTTTGTCAATGAAGAAGCTATTTCACTCAGACACACACCACAATAGAGAAGAAAAGATTATCAAAATTTCCATTTCATGCTGGAAAAAACTCACTGTTTATCCCGAAGACACTTAAGAAATTATAAGCTTCAGATTTATTATTTTAAACCCTCTAAAAGTTGGCCTCTACTTTCAATGTAAGTGCCCCATTGTTACACTAAATTATTTTTGTGGTTATTAACATTATACTACAAATGTCGTTTCCTTTGTATTGAACCCTGAATATTCCTTTAATTCTTAACAGAGTTGAGAATGGTCAAGTACAGCAAAATTTCAGCCATTCATAGAGAAATAGGCTTTTTTTGTATTAAATGGCTGTAGTATCAGAGCCATGCTAACCTTGACCCGTTCCATGTAGTAGAATAGGGTGTTACGCAGATTAAAACCTGTTGGGACACACAACCACCATGATAAAGGTGTTAAAAAAAAAAAGGTGACATTTCATCAGCCAGGCATTTTGTGAGGCAGGACTAACCTATAACCTCCAAACCATAAACCAACACAAATATAGTGTGGTTCGAGGCAAAACAGATTTTCAGGACAATGATAATAGCATAGAAATGACACACTACACATTTAAGTTCAATTTGCTTCAGTTTCCTTTTCCACAATGCAGCAGAACTTCATCCATTTCTCTTTTTTGCCACTCTCAATTTTCTTATCTCAATTGTGTCTGTTATTTTAGATTGCCATTCACATCCTTTTCTCAGCAGGCCTTATTGTCAGGTCTAAACCCAATTCTTCTCCTCACCTTACCCTCTTTTCTGTAATCCGATTCTCTCCACGCACTGATACCTGCCTGTATTCACAGCCTCTTCATCTATACTCTCTTTCTACCTCACTATCCCTTTATCGTCCTATTCTCTTGTCTCTTCTTTCCATTAACGCAGTCTGGCTCTCTTTCAATCTGTGTGCAGGAGTCATCAGGACAGCTCTACCCAACATGGACCGGGAGGTGAAGGAGCTGTATCAGGTCCTTATCCAGGCCAAAGACATGGGAGGACAGTTAGGGGGTCTGGCAGGGACCACCACCATCAACATCACCCTGAGTGACGTCAATGACAACCCACCCAGGTTCTCCAAAAGTAAGCCACTCTGTATAACTGTCAACTCATGTAAACTTAAATCAGTCAAACGTTTGAATGCACCTTCTTTTTCTTTTGTTTTCCATATTTCAGATCAATAATGATGAGAATTATACTGTAATATATTTTTATTATTATTGTTTAACATTTAATCACTATAGAATTTCCATACTTCAATTTGTTCCTTTATTATCCCATATTTCCATTAAATACATATATATATATAAATACATATATACACACATATATATACATACATACACACACACACACACAGTAAAAAATGAAAAGTTGACTTAACTTAAAATTTCAAGGCAACTTGCTGGACAGGTTTTTTTTTATTTTATTTTTTTTTGAGTTTACTCAACTTTGGAGTAAAGTCACATGTCTCTTTTTTGTTCAGTTAACACAGTGTTGTTAGTTAAAACTTGTTTACAAATGACAAACATTAATGGATAAGTTAGTCTAATAAGTAGACAATATTGTCTACAACTTACAAGACTATGATATCCAGAAAACGGACAAAAGTGGTTGAACATACTCTAGGCCTCAAAACTATACACTAACCTCAAAAAAGGTGGAAATCAAATCAAATGTTAAAAAGATGAGCCCTTTACATCACAGTACAACAAATAACTAACAATAATGATAAAACAACAACAAACAAGTTTAAAAGAAATCAGCAAGCAGCAAAACAATAATCCTATAAAAATCCTATAACTGTAACTGCATAATTTATTCATGCTGCAATACACGTTGGGAACTCACAAAGCCTTAACATTTCAACAATATCAAATTCTTTGTTCAGACAACTGTGTTTGACTAGTTGGGACAACATTTGGGGTAATTTTGTTGGTCTGACAAAGGTTTTTATGTAGTTTCAAGAAAATAGCATTTTTTAGTATATGAGACTCGAAAGGTTTTGTAAACTGGAAAATGTGCAGTTGCATTTTTTTACAGTGCAATGGGGGAAAACAATTATTTTGTACGTTTGCGCACTAACAAAGAAATGATCAGTCTATATTTTTAATGGTAGGTTTATTTGAACAGTGAGAGACAGAATAACAACAACAACAACAACAAAAATCCAGAAAAGCGCATTCCAAAAATATAAATTATAAATTGTTTTGCATTTTAATACGTGAAATAAGTATTTGACCCCTTCACAAAACATGACTTAGGCCTAGTGCTTGGTGGCAAAACCCTTGTTGGCAATCACAGAGGTCAGACGTTTCTTGTAGTTGGCCACCAGGTTTGCACACATCTCAGGAGGGATTTTGTCCCACTCCTGTTTGCAGATCCTCTCCAAGTCATTAAGGTTTCGAGGCTGACGTTTGGTAACTCGAACAATAGTTAGGCCACTCCAGGACCTTAATTTGCTTCTTCTTGAGCCACTCCTTTGTTGCTTTGGCTGTGTGTTTTGAGACCTATTTTCAATGCCCTGGCCCTGACGGTACATGGCCCCGTCCATCGTCCCTTTGATGCGGTGCAGTTGTCCTGTCCCCTTAGCAGAAAAACACCCCCAAAGCATAATGTTTCCACCTCCATGTTTAACAGTGGGGATGGTGTTCTTGGGGTCATAGGCAGCATTCCTCCTCATCTAAACACGGCCAGTTGAGTTGACACCAAAGTGCTTGATTTTGGTCTCATCTGAGCACAACACTTTCACTCAGTTCTCCTCTGAATCATTGGCAAACTTCAGACGGGCTGTACATGTGCTTTCTTGATCAGGGGGACCTTGCGGGCGCTGCAGGATTTCAGTCCTTCACGGCATAGTATGTTACCAATTGTTTTCTTGGTGACTATGGTCCCAGCTGCCTTGAGATCATTGACATGATCCTCCTGTGTAGTTCTGGGCTCAGGGGCGCCCACGGGAGGATTAAAACAAAAATCGGAGTGTCTATTTAAGTGCAAATAGCCATGTTGTTGGAAGAGGCTATTTACACTAACTCCACCCACAAACGTATGATTGGGATAGTCAAATTTGCAAAAGACGGTCGTCAGTTGTCAGATTCAGTGGTGCAGATAGTAATGCGTGTGTCACACTACTTTTGACACGATCGACCGGGGTACGAATCTGCCTCTTGGCAAACTTTTTTTCTCCCTTTTTAAATTTCAAATCACATCAGAAAAGCATTTATTTTTTTAATAAAAATGAAGGAAATAATCAAAAAGTTGAACATAAAGTATCGGGTAGGGTTAGGGTAGGTGTATAGGGAGGGCTTTTGTCCCAATAAGGTGGCATCCATTTAATAATTTGAAACAAAATTAAAAAATTACACTCAATAAGTTATTGCATACTATTTTATAATGTATTACAATGCAGAGGTGCAGATAATTGCCACTGTTTGCAATAAGTAATGTTTTTCTCTAATAATGTTTTTCGCCACAATTAATCATACCCTTTTATTCAATATTTGCAATAAGTAATTAGCAGAATCCTGCTATTTTAACATAGAATAGATAGAATCTAAAGCTATTTGCACTGTGTAAATAGCATATCACTAGAGAATACTGCTATTTTCACTTAGTGTAAATTGCCTCTATCGCTAAAAATATGAAAATGATTCAATTAAATACAATTAAAATAAAATAACTATTTAAAATAAATGAAAAATAATTAAAATACGCTTTTAAAACATTATGAAAAGAGTTCAGAAGTATGCTATTAGCTCTATTTATGAATAGAAAACTGTAGCTCTGTAAATAAAATGATTGCAGGCACAATTTATTCAGTCCACCAAACAAATTTAAAGCATTCACACATAAAGCTTTAGACCAAAAAGTTTTTAATATAATGATAAACATAAATTCAGGCAAGTGTGTATAAACCTTTGACTGGTAATGCAGCATTTTCTTTTTAAATACACATGAGGAAGCTTAAAAACTTAATGCATTCATAGAGAAAACATATGCCAACATTTCTTGAAAAATAAATTAATAATATTGAATCTATAAATCTAGTTTGCATAAAGGAAGAAAGGCAGCATATTTAACAGCATCTCTGGAGTAGTAGAAAGAAGAAGAAAAAACAGACTAATATCACTGGTTCTTAAGTGTATGAATACTAGATATGAATTAATGAGATTTTAGAGAAACCAGAGTTTCCTAACAGCAAAGTCATAAAAATGAGCATGCAGTCTTACTGACCATTCACAAAGAATGTGCATTTGCTTTGAAAAATGCAAGATGTGGCCAGTGGAATGGGGGGAAATAACACAAAGTTGCAAAGCGTTTTTTAAAAGCTGAGCTTTTTTTAACCTGAGAGACACATTTTTTTTTTAGAAGGACCCGTCACGCGTGAGGTTCTGCAAAAGAGGCGAGACGGCCTCTTACCGTCCCTGTTCACAGCTTCTATCTAACAGTCTCATATTTTATGCATTTATATACTTGAAAACGTTCTTTGTTTATTTTTCCACTGGAATAAGGCCAAGTCTTTAAACAAGTACATGCAAAAAGGCTCCATTTGTGCTCAGAAATCGTGAAATAGAAATCATGTTGAGTCTCAGCGATGAGCACTGGTTTCCTCGCTGTGTAAATATTGGTAATACCCTGGGAGTGCATTGCCATCAGCACGTCTCAGAGGATGGCACTATGATGACTGCTGCATTCTGGGCCGTGTCTCTGCCTCGCTCTCTCTCTTGTTGTTTGTTTTTGGTGCATTGCACTAATGCATCTAATGACTTCTTAATTAGCTGAGGTGTTTTTTTTTTTTTTTTTTTTTGCAGGCATGGCCACTCAACACATTAGTTTTTACTAATCAGCATGATCTGTTTGTGCCTACCATGCACGTGTCTTTACCAGAATTGGCATAACTACCTAAAAGTAGCAGGTTTACTAACTACATGTACACTACAACTAAATGTACTAACTACATTTTTACTAGCATGGCATTAGCTCAGCTGTTTTCAATTCAAAGTGTAACTTTGCCAAAAACAAAAATAGTGTAGTGTGAAACCAACATTTGATCACTGCTTTTAATGTCATATTTACAGCCAAGTGCATTGAGGCAGTTATCAAATGATATCTCCAACAATAATATCCTCTCTAGAGTTGCCAACTTATGATATGGCAGAGTGGATATGTTGTAAATGTGCAAATCTGAATCAGTGAAGATAAAATCATAATCGATTCTATTTATTTCCTTAATACACATTTCTGGTCTTAAAGGAACAGTTTACCTTAAAAATGAAAATTTACTCACCTTAGGCCATTTAAGTGTTTTTTTTTTTTTTTTTTTTTCTACATTAATCAGAACAGATTTGGAGAAATTTAGCATCACCAATGGATTCTTTGCAGTGAATGGGTGCCGTCAGAATGAGAGTCCAAATAGCTGATAAAAACATCACAATAATCCATAAGTAATCCACACGTCTCCAGTCCATCAATTATCATCTTGTGAAGTAAAAAAGCTGTGTGTTTATAAGAAACAATTCCTTTTTAACCTTAAACTACTCTATATCCATAAACAAATCATCCCGTCTGAAATAAGAGGAAAATATGCACAGATCAAGCGCCGTTTACAAGCGAAAAGAGTCCTAAACAGTTCTAAACAAATTTGTCTGTGGATTTTGATGTGAGCAGACAACAGGGTATGGACTTTTACTGGAGGAAGTGCTAGTATGGATAAAAACGTCTTAATGATGAATGTGTGTCTTAAAGACATGCAGCTTTTCATCATTCAAGATATTAACTGATGGACTGACGTGGTGTGGATTACTTGTGGATTATTATGATGTTTTTATCAGCTGTTTGGACTCTCATTCTGATGGCACCCATTCAATGAGCAAGTGATGTAAAGAAATTTCTTCAAATCCATTCTGATGAAGAAGCAAACTCATATACATATTGAATGGCCTGAAGATAAATTAAATGGCCTGAAGGCAAGTCAATTTTCAGCAAATTTTCATTTTTGGTTGAAATATTCCTTTAAAGTTAACAATTCATTGGTGCATAACTGAATAATTTCCACAAAATAATTACTGTACATTTTAAAGCAGCTTCCCCAACACTAGTCACATGTGCTTCAAAAAACTCATTGATTCTACAGGCATCTTCCACCTGCGTGTACCGGAGTCATCAGCAGTCGGGTCAGCAGTTGGCCGAATCAAAGCTCATGATCTGGACATTGGAAAGAATGCAGAGGTGGAATACAACATCGTCCCTGGAGATGGAGGAGCCATGTTTGATATCACAACCAACGAGCACAATCAGGAGGGAATCATCATGCTCAAAAAGGTAAAGCCTCATTTAAAGTGCAATATGTACTAACAGCAAATACATAAACAGGTTAAGACTCAGCGGTTGATTTTTATTATCATATAAAGATCACATTAGAACTTTAAACACATCTTATCAAGCCTTCATTTATTTTTACTGTACTTACTTTTACTTTCACTAAATCACAGACATACTTTCAATCTTAGAATAAATAAACACATTATAAAGTGATTTAAAGAAAATAAAAATAAAATACCACTGATCATCAAATCAAAGAGTAAAATGATCAGAGACCATTTGCGTATTTATTACCATTTGCTTGTTTTTATGCAAATTATGATTGTCTCTCAGTTGACTAATTAATAGTTAGTGTACTTGGTTAAAAAATGTTAGTGTGCTTGATATGAAATACTGCGAGTCATGTTATGTGTGAAGAAAACAAAGCAAAATCAAGGTAATTATCTCTTGTAAAATTTCCAATCAAGCTGCAATTGTGTTAAATTTGTGTAAAAATATCAGTTTTCCACAGGCTGCAACTGACTCCAAATGCAGAACAAAAACACACACATGCTTGACTTGCAAAACATACAAAAACGTGAGAAATTAAATTGTGTGTAAGTTCCCTCTGGGCCAAAGTTGCCGTAGTCCTTTAAAATTAAATGAACGTCACATTAAAAATGCATTACATCACACATTTTATCATGTTGTTATTTATTTTTGCTACGGCTACTTTTGCAGTACCTTGTCACAGACACAGACTTTCAATGAAAATGCAATATAAAACCACTTATTATTATTGCTTATTAAAAATTTGATCATCAAAACAAAGAGTAACATGCAATTTGTGCATTTATTAATTCAGTTTAATCAGTAGTTTAAGTCATGTCATGTGTGAAGAAAACGATGAAAAATCAAGGTAATTATCTCTTGTGAAATTTCCAATCGAATTATGCAAAAACGTGTAAAAAAAAATAAAAATAAGTCAGTTTTCACAAGTTTTCAACCATACAGAGCAAAAAGACTTTTAAATCCAAAAATCAGAGAAATGACATTGTGTTTAAGTTAGCATGCATGTAAATCAGCCTCCCTGTAGGCCAGAGTCTATCCACGCTGCCAGTCCTTCAACACGGTCATGACTCAACCGTACACGGAAAATGACAGAGATCCCATCATTCATACAGCCGCAACCACATTATCAAAACATCACTCAAACATCGCAGTTAAGAGCACTTTGGGGTAATTGTGTCTGACATTAAGAACTCCCCCAAAGGTAAACTAGAACGTTCAGCTCTTCTGGAGAGTACGCAAGGTGACTTTCTTGGATTTGAATTGAGCCCAGTACTTAAATACTGGCAGCGTGACAGGACTTATTAACACGGCACACATCTCTTTATATTATCTCAGCCGTGACTTCGCCTGCTGAATGAGAACAGCAACGTCAATAAAAACAACTGCAGTATTTCCCTGTACAGGACAGTGTGCTTGTGTGATATTACTGAAACCGCACTGCGCTGATCTCTGGAAGTGTTAGTGGAGATATATGAGGGTGGGGAGCACTAACTGTGTCCATATGTTTCCCTCTAAACGCACGCAGCATGCATGACAATAACACAGCCAGGAATCCCCCACGTCTCCACAATACATCGTAGATGTCATCTATCATGCACACACTGTTATGTTTTAGGAGTGACAGCAGTGTTTATTTTCAGGATTGAATCACTTAAGTAATTTTTCTGTAGAATAAAGGATTTCATCACAGTGTTTGAGTAAGTGCAAGGTTTTACCTGCTTTTGAAGCTGTGTACAAAAAGGCAACAGTTTAGCCCATTTGGTCTTAGCTGTTTTTGATCAAACTGACTTTAGCGATGAGAGATATATAACAAGCTTTCAAAACGCTTATAAATCACACAGAATGGAGTGTATTGGAAATCTGAAATAACACAAAGTCTCCTGTAAGGGTTAGGTTAGGTGTAGGGTTGGTGTAGGGCAATAGCACATACAGTTTGTACAGTATAAAAACCATTAGGCCTTGGGATGTCCCCACTTTTCACAAAAACAAACGTGTGTGTGTGTGTGTGTGTGTGTGTGTGTGTTGAAATTGTAAACAATACTAATTAATATATATATATATATATATATATATATATATATATATATATATATATATATATATATATATTTGATTACAAATAAATAAATAAATACATAAATAAATAACCTATTTTAACATTTTTTTCAATGTAATTTATTCCTGTGATGCAGAAGTCATTCTAATGTTCTGATTTAGCTATTATTTACTTAATATTATTGGTTCTTACATATTGATAATGGTTTTTATTTTAATCGATGTTGAAACTGTTTCACTGTGTATTATTTTGGTGGATTTTTATTTATTTATATTTATTTATATTTTATTTATTTTTTTGATGAATATAAAGATCAAACTAACATTTTATAGCCGCATATTTGTGCTAAGCCACTATCTTAGTAGGGGGGAACAATCAATGCGTAAGTCCGTAATATAACTTTTTTGTTCTTTATTTTCACAAAATCATAGTCCATAAAATCACCACTTGCGAAATAGCTTCATCGCTAAACATTAGCACCACACACACGAACACACGGTCTGAAAATTGCATCTGCTTCCCCTTACTGACTCCACCTACTAACTTACCTGCCCTAAATCTGTAATTGCAGTGATATAATAAGAGTCTTCATTCACAAATTCATAACATAAAAAGGTTTTCATTTATAAAGCTCTAAAAACCTTTGTAGTGGACAGCACATTCCAGGGCCCAGTTTATGGCGGGGCCCCTCTCTGACCACAATAGTGGACAAAGGTTTGCTACATTTTGATTGGATCTTGGTGGACTAACATAAGCAAACTGTCCAACGCCATCAGATAAAGATGCCAGGACAACAGCCAGACACCTCTTAGAGGGCAAGAAGACGACCTTTGGTAAAAAGCCCGGGAAGGACAGGACTTCTCATTGGTCAAATGCAGTTTCTGCCCTTCACCCACCAACAGACTGATTCCTAAGGTTTTGGCCCGTGACTGCCATAAAAATTCCTTAGGACCTCTGGATGCAGCAGCAGTGGGTGAAACAAAGAGAGATCACAAAGTTCCATCCAAATCCATTCATAACTATGTTCTCAAACCTTAAACTGATGCAAACTACACACATATCCTACTTATTCAGAGAAATAAGTATTCTTAGTGACAGCGACGTGTAGTGCAACATCTTACACAAACTCAGCTGTTGATGGACAAATGAATGCATGCATGACAGTTCAATCTTCTTCCATCATGTTTGGACTTAATGTGTTCGTAACATTGCCAAAGGTATTCTGGTTGTGGTTTGGTAAGTGAACGATGCATTGGTAAAACTTTTGTGACACTTTTCTAACTTTGTGTTTGGACCATGCAAATAAGTTCCACAGGAGGAAAGAAGGGTGGGCCACACCGTGTCCCCCCACTCTGATGGAAACAGCCAATCACAGCATGGAAATGGAGAAGCGCCAGATTGCAATCTCCTCCTCATCGAAAAGAGATAAAGGTACCTTCCCAAAGACACTCCTTGTTCTGAGTCTTCAGTTCTGAGTCTGAGTCCTGTTACCAGGAAGACAGTAACAGATCAACCAGTTCTGAGTCTGAGTCCTGTTACCAGGAAGACAGCAACGGATCAACCAGATCTGAGTCTCCGGCCTGCAAGGGTGAGACACTAACAGATCAACCAAGTTCTGAGTCTCTAGCCCAAAGAGGCAGAAGACAAACAGACATCTGTAACAAGGGTAAGCTCCAGCGAGCCAACCTTCACTCCAAGGTACCTTGGCTTGCGTGTTCCAGGCTAAGGACCTTCTGCACCTACTCCAGGGCCACATCTGCGTGTTCCAGATTCTAGGACCCTTTGGTGCTCCAGGAGATCAGCATCCTCCAGCGCTTTGTGTTCAAGGCTGTCGGAACGGATTCCTGCTCCTTTCCTCACTGCATTGTTACCAGCACAACCAATGGATGAAGTCACTGCCACCGGACTGCTCACTCGACCACAGAGAACGTAACTATCACTTATCCAAACCTCTTCCAGAGACCTTGGCATTGTTGTATATTATCAGTATATGATTTTTCTAATTTACATTAGATATTATATAGCCGATTGCAGTTTATAGCAAATCTTTCATGTATTTGTTTGATGCATAATAAGGTTCTTCACCTTATTTCTTTCAGAGTAGCAACAGTTTATCTTTCCAGATAACATAGCTCTGACATTGCAACACCCAACATAATCACTTGCATTTTATGCATCTTATGCACTTTATTCCTATTTCATTTATGGTATTTGTTTAGTAGTTGTTGATTATTCTTGTCTATTTTTTGTTAATAAATTCTATTTTATTACACTTGTGTCTTCCTTGTGTTGATGATACAGAAAGAGGTTCTACAAGTTAGAGATCCCACCAATCTTTCTTATGTGATGTACTCATAACCACACCTTAAGTGACACGTGATCCAAATATCATAACGTCATTGGTGACGCGAGTACCCATCACTACACCATTTCGCCTCCCTAGGTTGGTGAAAGCAAAAATCACTACACCTTACCGACTGATGTTTTAGTGCACTTCCTGCAAATATGGAAAAAATAACAATTAAATATGTGCAGTTTCACATGATTAGTGTTGTCAAATTGTCACATGACCAGAGCAGTTTATTTCCTGTTTGCACCTTGAGAAGATGATGACTGCATCAAAGCTCCAAAACAAAAGGCTAGTAAAGTATGTTAACATAAAGATATGACAAAGATTTTTGGTACACATGATCTTTAGGGTGTCTAGTATTAATATATGCATTCACATATATTCAGTTTTGTTGAGTGTGGTCATAGAGTGAGTAAACATGTTGATGGTCACAATAGTGACCGGTGGGATAACAGTGAACTTAGGTATAGAATATAAATCAAATTGCAGTTGCTAGTGAAAATGACAATAAAATGTTGCAATGACAAAATATTTGTTCTAAATTAAAAATTCAAATGTTACAAAAAAATGTACAATAATGATGTAGTAATACTCGTAGCATTAATATAAAAATGTGATGTTATATTTGACAAAAATTTACAATTTTGATATGCAGTGATTTCATTTTTTATTTGTTTTTTGTCTCAGTGTTCCTATCAGTGTTGCATAAGGTTTTTTTATGCATAATAGTAACCCTAGAATGTTATCAAACAGTTTGAAATAGCTGGGCTAAGATATATAACAATTTTCATGACTGCAGAAATATGTGATTTCAGTACACACATTATTCCACCGGTCACAATTGTGACCAAACATAAAACACAATTTTTCACACACTTTTCCAAAAAACTTTCAAAAAATAATTATTGATTATTTCAAAGGGTTACTTATGACACATCATTTGGATATTTTCATGTCTGGGAAAAATTTGGGATTAAACGGGTTAAAGCAAATACTCAAACAAAATAATACACAAATAATAATTATCAAACATAAACTTAATTATATTCAAATTATCAAATTAGTCCATTCAATCCAAAACATGATAACAGAAAAATAAACTGTTCTAACACATTTATTTGAAATATAAATATTTTGTAACAATAGAAATGTCTTTACTTTTAAGCAAATTAATGTATCCTTGTAGAATAAAGTATATACAGTATACATATATATATATATATATATATATATATATATATATATATAAACAAAAAAAAAGTATATTTTGCTTTTGGAGTTCATAATGTTATTTCAAGCAGATGTACTGTCAGGCTCTGTTAAAATCACTTGTTGACCCATCAGTTTGGATGCAACACTGCATAAAGAAATCTAATAATTGTATGTACACAACAAAACACCACTGCAATATAAAACAGCATCATGTTTTCATTATAGCTGCCTGTCGTATTTTCCAGAAAGCAGAAATGACTAGAGGTTACCTCCAGGAATAGAGCATTGCACCATTTCCAAGAGTTCCCATAAAACCTGACACATGCACACTCAAAGTCACAAACACTTTTCTTATTAAATCGCTGAAGCTATAAATGCTTTCGTTGTGATTTGAAATTCTCTTTGTCAACACGCCGTATAAAGAATCACAGGGGATACGGAGGCAGAGCTAAGAAAGTATGTCATAAAACAATAGGCAAGCATCAAGTGATGCAATCAAAACAGCCGGAATATTAGTGTCAGGTCTATATTGAGCTAT
Organism: Onychostoma macrolepis; assembly: GCF_012432095.1. Taxonomy (NCBI): domain Eukaryota; kingdom Metazoa; phylum Chordata; class Actinopteri; order Cypriniformes; family Cyprinidae; genus Onychostoma; species Onychostoma macrolepis. The sequence goes on along the minus strand of NC_081166.1, from coordinate 5,564,594 downwards.
TGCCTGGGTTTGCCTGCAAACATCTGCAATTACACACATAATACGCCATAGTCACTCATATAAAGACAAATAGAACTTTGCACACTTGATTAATCAGAATGAAGACTGGAATTAAATAATACGTCAATAATACTATGCAACGGGAAAACTGCCAATTGAAAGTGTCAGCATATATATATATATATATATATATATATATATAAATAATTTTATAACATTCAATGGTTTAAATGATATAATACATATATGTAAAGAAAATCTATACAAAATAAATATAAAATTATTATGAAAAATGTTATTTTTATAAAATAAACAATTATATATACATAATGAATTATATATATATATATATATATATATATATATATATATATATTCTATATAATTAAATATAACTTACAGCAAATATAATATAATATAGAAAATAATAATATAATAAATTATATAATATAGAAAATATACTTTGAGAAACACTAAGTAAATGGCAAATTAGTTTTGGTCCTGTTTGTGCATTTTCCACAGCAACCATTTCCACATCAGTACATCTGCATCTCAGTTACCATAGAAATATAGATTATTGAGCAGCAGTCTTACAGCACTAAAGGCTAAATCTATAATATATCAGCATGCTTTTTGTTCTTCTCCTTTTCTTTTCCAGTGCACAACCTTTTTTTACCCCCCACCGAGGTTTAAAGAGATGGCATTATGGTTTTGTTCCCTACATTTATCTGACAGTCCAGTAACAGGTTTCACTGCATTGTTTGTATTCTTGGGGGTTCAAGACACCAATTACAGGTGTGAACAATGTTATAAAAATTTGTTTGGTTATTTTCTCTCCATCTTTCAGCCTGCGTGTCAGAACAACTGAGAGAGAGAGCGAGAGATTTATTGTGGGCATGTATTGTCTCTGTTTACCCCTCAGTTTGAGTGTGTGTCCTGCCAACACTGAGACAGAATGATGCATTCTCCTCAATAGGAGGTCCAGGCAGCAATCCTGCCAGTGTGGAGACGCTGTCTCTTTCTCCACACTGAGAGAATTGAAGCACGTGCCCTACAAGCCACAGTTTACATGAGGGGTTACATGGGGGGGGGATGGATCTGTGTGCTGTTTATGTGTTTGATATCAATGAGGCATGATGACCCCAGGGTGATTTGGAACAGTGGGCAGAACAGGATTAGGTGTTTACTGCAGTTTAGCAACAGTACAGGAACAAAATATAATTTCAAACACATTCACACAATGGGAATGTTCAGAATACTCTCCTACCTAGTTTGAAAGGAAAGATTATGTAGTGTGCACAGTGTGCACATTTATTTTAAAATAACCAAATGATGTTCTACATTTGCTAAAAATGTGCACTAGACCATAGTATGACACTGTATCCAACAATGCAATACAGGGCTGAATTAAATGTGCAATGGAGGTCATGACGAACACTGTAGCATATGACTTTGCATTGCATACTGCATGTACTATAATTTAAGATAATGTTTTAAAAGTAGGCAGTATGAAGTATGCAGTAGGTATTGCTAATAAAGTAAAAAAAAAAAAAAAAGATTTTTGTAATAGGCTTATACTCTGTACAAGGGGTGAAACTGGTGCAAAAATGTATATCCGCCAAAGTGTGGAAGCTCATTTTTCTTTGTTTTGGTAATTATGACAAGAAAAAGGTTGTAAATTACATACATAAATAAAATATCAACTTTTACTTTATGTCATAATTATGATTTAGCAAATAATGATTTTTAAGAGAATTAGTAAAATGTAGTAAAATTATTCTATCTTACTAATTAGTACAAAAAGAAAGAAAGAAAAAACTCATCTAAAATGATATAGTGGCAAATCTATTTTTAATGATATACAATATTATATTTATATAATATATAATATATATATATATATATATATATATATATATATATATATATATATATTTTTTTTTTTTTTTTCATATATTATATTTTTAAAAATATTATTTCTATTATTACACAATATTTCACAATAATATATATTTAAAAAAAAAAACTTACTTCAGAAAAGGTTTGCTTCTCACAATTTCGACCAAATTGCCATTGCTGCCAAGCTGATTAAAAATATTACAAAAACAAATTAAAAAAAAAAACTAAAATTAAATCTGAAATAACCATGCCATGTTTACAATAAATAAATAAATAAATAAATAAATGCATTAGTATTTATTGATTTATTAATATAAGAAAAATGCACCTGTAGTCTCAGCCTCAGAAGTCACGCCCACGGAACCTTGGCCAAACGTCTGATGCATATGGCACACAAAAGTGGAAACACTTCAGGAATTTCGAAGTCGTCGTTGGATTATACAGGATTTCCGGGAGACGTGTGTGTCGCGTTCTTTAACATTCCGCCTGGAAATGAAGATGCCGTGACGCCAAACCCTCTCACAAAAGAAGAAAGCCGTCGTGTTTACAACTGTGACAATGAGCGCTTATCAGGATCAAATAAACGCTGGATTTTCAAAAGTATGTGAAATATTTAAAGTTCGCGGCATAGAATCTTTAAAATACATCCCAGTGTTTTATTGTGGCGACATTTCCACACCCCGAAACATGACGAGCTATGATTGGTTGTTTGACATGTCGGTCAAACGGCCTCATGGGCGGGCCTTGGCCAATGAAAGCTGCCATAGATTTCAGACCTTCAGCCGTCAGTCTGAGACTTCCACAATAAACTTTCATCACACAAACAATGACAAAATCACACTGAATCAACTTACTGAAACTGTCAGGCTGAATATGGAACCACATACTACTTTTATTTGCAGAAATAGTAAGCTGGTATGCGTTGCCAATCCAATTTTTTTTTGCTGAAATGCAAAGCTATTGAAGCATCTCTGTCTTAACATTCTCAAGACAAGGAGGGATTGCAAACTTGTCTAATGACACAGAATTTAGAAACGGTAATAGACAAATTAAAATGTAAATAAATCAAATTGTAATATTACAATTTGAGGAAACACAAGTCAATATTCAATACAGCCCGTCTTTAGCAGTCTACGGCATACACAATGCAGATGCAGTATATTGCATTCAGAACATAATGTTTTTAAACTACTGAACAATGAGCTTCTATTTAGATAAAAATGCTAGTATCCTTGTAAAAAGCAAATAAATTAAGTTGAAGGCTATAGCAGGGCTATGGCTGAATGGCGCTCGGCGCTGGCTGAATGAATGAATGAGATGTATGTGTGTGTATGTATGTGTGTGTCTGTGTGTAGAGAGGATCATCAAGGCTTAAGGATTCTGAGTGATTACCTGCTCTACTGTCAGCATGAACATGGGCGGCACAGGAGATCATGAAAATGTTTAGACAACCTCTCGGCTAAAGTAGCGATTAAAGCAAACAATAGGCCCTGCCGATCCCTGCCACAATCGTGCGGAACATCCCTATTTACAATTCCTCAAGTAAACACTCGCCAACACAATAATGAGCATACACACATATACACAGACACACACACAGCGAGTCACGTATTCCTTTATCTTCAGTTCTACTCAAAGCATGCTCTTGTCAGATTAAAATGCTTTGTGAATTGCAGCATATTTGTGTGTCTGTCAGTAATTGTAAATTAAACGAGTGTTTTGTGATAGCAGTAATTGAAACACTAAATATAGAGGAGCTGCTCTGATGCAACAGACCTCACACATTTCACATTTAGCGGAAACAGGGCTAGCGGTCACAATATGTGGTGAAAAAATTTAACAGTAATACGTCACAATGAGAATCTGCTATTAAACAACATACCGTGGGGTAATAGTTTTTCTATTCAATTTAAGTAATTCAATTTAAAAAGATTAAGCAGCACAACAACTTTTTTTTCTTTTTTTTTAACATTGATAATAATAAGAAATGTTTGTTGAGCTTCAAATCACCATATTATACTTTTTTCTGAAGTATCATGTGACATTACATTGATTGAAATTAACTGTAAAGACAATTATAATGTTAAAAAAATGCAGATTTTCTGGATTTTCCATTCATCATATATTCTGGGGAGAAAAAAAAAATCAGTTTTCACAAAAACAGTGTTTGATAACATTGTTCGTTGAGCAGCAAATCAGCATATTAGAATGGTTTCTGAAGGATCATGTGACACTGAAGACAGGTGCTGAAAATTCAGCTTCGCCATTACAAAAATACAAATATTTTAAACCAGAAACATATATAGAAATCATTTAAAATTATAAGAATATTTGAGAATATTACTGTATCAAATAAATGCAGCCTTTGTGATCATAAGAGTATTTTATTTGTATTTTTTTAAACATAAAAAACTAAAAAAAAATTTTTTTTGACTGGTAGTCTGTATATATTATACACACATATACATATATAACAAACAAAGCCAGTGTAATCATGTTGGGAGCCTTACATTTCACACCAGTCAGCATTCTGTGCGACGGTGTGAAGAAACAACAGCCCCAAATTCCCTGTAAGTGGGTCAGCTCATGATTAGTCATCAAAAACAAATGATGTTCGTTTCTCCCATTAGTAAACAAAAGCAATTATTCTTTTAAGTTGTGAGAGAAGTCTGATCCCGCAGGATCTCACCGTCTCCCACTCCCTCAGAGTTGGCAACACAACACAGAATAACAAGCCTTCTAATTATCACACAGTTCACTTAAACAAAGAAACAATGACAAAAAAATATTAAAGATAATGTGCGCTGCAGGGAGGCCAACAAAACATTACAAGTAAAAGTGTGAGGCAGATGGACATCCGTGGCAGAATGTCAACACAATAAACTAGTTTAGCCTCATCGGTTGACGCAGAAGTCAGGCACAGGTTTATAGGCCTCAGTCTAATGACTCATTCCTGCAGCGTCCTACTCTGTCAGAGTTGCTCATCCTTCATTAAGTATGTCATTAATGTGCTGTTTGATCTATAAATCAGCTGAAAGTGTTCAAACCGTTCCTGCCACAGTCACTGGAATTTTAATGATTCACCACTTCAGTGATAACAAAGTAGAGTGTATTCACCTGATTTGAGACCAGTTGAGAAAGAGGAAAGTCTTGGGTGTGAAAATCACATTGGATGGCTTAGTTTACCCAAGTTTATTTTACTTTAGCACATGTTTCTCCATGTGTTTTGTTTGGGAACAGGAACATATACAGGTACTGCAGGTTTCTAACAGGAGTAAGCAGTGCCACCTATAGGTGACTCCTGGTTAATATACTGGTAAAATAAATAAAAAAAGAAACGTTCAGAATGGAATACTAGCTATGTCTCACTGAATACTGAAGCTATATCAAGTTATATTTAAAATAGTGTGTGAAACAGAATGCATTATGCAACAATAAATATTTCAAACAGTTGGATGCAACATTTTTGTCATATGACCTCAATATGTTTGTCACATGACATTGTTACATTCAAGTTAGCATTAGTAAGAAATGTTTCTCCATCCAAACGTATTAAATGTGAGCAGAAGTTTGGAGAGCTTTTAAAAGCATGTTTTTCCAATGTGCTCAAGAAGTTGTAATACAGTGTGATCAGAGAATGTGAAAAACATAAATGGGAATACAAGCTATAGCCAAGCAACTGCCATTGAGATGAATGGGAATCTTGACGGTTAACGTTCATCAGGTATGATATACTTACTTGGTTTAATTTAGTGAGTGACATTTAATTATCATCTTGCTAAGAAAAATGAGTATTTTGCATTTTTAATCCAATATTTTTGTTAAATGTCTTAACATTTGGCAGTCTTGTGTTAAAAACCATGGCTGATATCACTTCCTGTTCATTTTTCTTGCTGGAAATGGAATGTCAAGTCAAGCACATTGTATTATGGTACATAGTATGTCATGCATATAAAAAAATAAATAAAAATAGTATACAGTGTGCTGTATGCATACTGCATCAATTTTGCATTTTTAATTTAATATTTTGTTAAATGTCTTAACATTTGGGACAAAATCATGGCTGATATCACTTCCTGTTCATTTCTCACAATAGAAATGGAATGTTGAGTCAAGCGCATTCTATTATGGTATTCCATGCATATGAAAAGTATGTCATGCACATGAGAAAATAGCAGTTAATGCATACAGTATATATACTATATTCTACAGAAATAGTATGCTAGTATCCCAACAGCTGAGATGAATACCAATCATATTTGGAAGCAGAGACAGCTACCTTCAAGCATGCATGTATGAATGTGAGATGTTATGACATGACAGACAAGTGCAGTGACAAACATCTGATGTTGCGTGCTTGATAATATCCGATAATGCATATTGAAGACTTCACAGATGTGTACAGGGTGTGTGTGTGTGTGTATGCAAGTAGGGATGTCAGCATGCACACCATGTGGTAAGGAAAAGGGATATAAAAAACTTTTGCTGAGAGCAGCAGTCTGAGGGAGACGGGATGTTAGCGGTGTGTTTGTGGCAGTGCTGTGAACTGAGGTTATTAGAGGGGATATTTCATACTTCCAAATGTCAAGAATCTAAAAAACCAAAGGTGTGTCATGACACTGTATGTGCCTGCGGATATATACTTCAAACCAGTGTGCAATATACATTTGTTGTGCCCTAGTTTTGTGTTTATGTCTTTCTGAAACCCAAAAGATCATTTTACCTCTTTAGTATGGTGATATAACCCCATGTAAACGAAGACATCAAACATCTCAGCTGAAAAATGAATTATCGACACAGAAAACTCATTTTAGCAGTAGAGGGCTCTGCATGCTTTGCCGGTTCCAAATAGAGGGCTGTATGTGTCCTCAAACCCTGCTGTGGTTGGGATATGCCTTACCGTCTATTTCCAAACAGTTCTGTTCAGTGTAGAGCACACACTGCTGTGTTTACCTCCAGTGATCGTTCAGTATCAAAACAATGTCAAGTTTGATGTATTGGCTAATACTTGTGGAACGGTGTTGTGAGATACAGTTTATGAGTTTGGTTGTGTGGTTGTGTGCTAAGATAAGAGATTCTGCTACTGATTCGGTGCAACACATCATGTCAGCGTATTCAGTCATGTCAAGGACAGTTCCTCAGTGGGTCATGAATAGGAAATGGACCTCAGGTCTGTTCTGATTGAATTGTGGACCTTTGAGGACCACATAAGAAAAGCCATCATGCTTTGGTAAATCATAAGTATGATATACTGTCATAAGTTATAAATAATGAGAGTACAAAGTACAAAAAGTCATAATTATGAGATAAAGAGTCAACATTATGAGTCATATGAGATAAAAAGTAGATACTGACATACAGCATAATTGTAAGACATACTAAGTCATCATTATAAGATAAAAGTCAAAATTAGGATATGGTAAGAAGTTAAAAATAGTACATCAAAATTATGAGATAGCATGTAAACATGAATTACTAAATGTAAATGTCAATTGTAACATAAGTCATTTTTGTAATAATTATTATTTACCAATTTAACAAAGGTTTTTGTTTCCTTTATGAGGTAGAAATGGGTTTCCATACAGTAAAATAATATGACCATATGATGATGCATAGTTTGGATTATGAATATTTAAATTGTTGTTTCAATGTCGTGCAAGCATTTTTGACACTGATAAACATGCATTGATTCACACTCTATGGTATTTTGCAAACATTCATACTGTAACTCAGTAGACAACAAATTATTAATTTAACAGGTATTGTTAATGTATTTACGTTATATGATAAAAATGTTTGGTGCTGTGTTGGGTCGCCACTCGCCACTTCATGCCCAATGCAAAATCTGGCTCCTGAAGCAAAACCACTTAAGATCCACTGGAACTCGTGGTTCAACATCTACTCAAGGGCACCATGCTGATGTTCTCCAAATGCTTTTATCTTCCATCCTGCAATTTTTGTACTTCCAGCTAAGAAACTTACAGGAATATTAAGGTTATTTTCAATGTAATGTCTAGGCGTTGCATTTGTGGCATGCTGCTAGTTTCCACAGACAATAGTTTTGTCTTGTCCATCATTTTTAATAATGCAAGAAAAATATTTTACAGTAATTAATCACTTATAATGAAAGCTACAGTTTACGTGTTATGTTTATACTTTTAAGATGATATGCCAATGTTAAAAAGTTATATTTCTAGTCTGGGTGCATTATAGTTAATATAAATGCATTATGTTAATGTTTTACAAACGAGTCAAGAATCAAGAGTGTGGTTACTGGTTGCATAGTTGTCACTCTTGATGAATAATTCTGTTAAGTTTTGTGTTGCAGATATTCTCCCATGACTGAAAATGTCATAATCAGTCAATCAGCAATACAAAGCACAGTTGTTATCGGACAACCCTCTTTTATGCAAAGTACTCCTGAGAATAAGCTTTGACACATACAGCTTCACGCAAACACAATTACACTGTTGTTGCAGCAAAAACTATACATAGACATTACATTAAAAATGTCCCAAAATATTACATTAACCATTGTACCTCTCTGGCACACATTTTGTTGCTGCATGAGTAATTGAGAATATAAAGCAAATTAAGTCAGCAAAAGATTCATAACGGTGTAATTTTAGAACTGCACAACTGCAGTTTCCAGCACTCTCTAAAGTCATTCACTAGTCGAGTGAACTTTTTTGGGGAGCTATGTCTTTGTGTCAATACAAAATATCCACTGTGCATTTTTGCTAATAAAATCCAATAATCTGTGAGATGATCCTGTAATGCATTCATTAATGCTGATTAAATGAGCTCTTATCCACCCAATAGATCAGCAAGAGATGTAGACAGGTACTTCGGAAAGGCATTCTGGCCATGGCTTGCATTGCCATTATTTTACAAGCCCATTCTAACAAAATAGTGTAGATAATTGGGTGCTATTGTTTCCTTTGCAGTGCATTGAGATTTACTGCAGTCATTTCCTCTGTTGCTGAAAGTGTGTCATTGCATGTTTTTATAATTAGTATGCAAAAGGTGCAAATATAAGTAGGCCAGAATTTTTTTTTGGATGTTTTTTTTTTTTTTTTTAAATAGATGCATACAAAATATCATATTATATGGTCCATTTCACTGCTGAAAATTCAAAGTTGCCATCAGAATAAATGGCATTTTAAAATAAATTAAAATAGGAAATGACTATTTTAAATTGCAATAATATTTCCAAGGCAAGGCAAGGCAAGTTTATTTATACAGCACATTTCATGTACAGTGGTAATTCAAAGTGCTTTACATAAAAGGAAGTGAAATAGTCATTAAAAAAAAATAATAATCACAAGGAATAAAAAAAAAAGATAATATTAATAATCACAGCAATAAAAACAAAATTATATAAAAATTGATTTAAAAATAATTTAAAACAGTTAAGAAAAGAAAATGATTATACATAGTGCAATTAGTTTGCACGTAGCACAGTGCTCATTCAACAAATGCACAGCTAAACAGATGAGTTTTGAGTCTGGATTTAAATGTGGCAATTGTTTTAGCACATCTGATCTCTTCTGGAAGCTGGTTCCAACTGCAGGCAACCAAAATATTTCACAATATTTCTGTTCTGAGCTACAGTAATCTGTACCGCCACATATAGGACGTCTGCAGGAAGTGAATCCTCATTCTACGATCCAGTGCATCCCGTTTAATTCCAGTCTTGAAAAGAGGATGAGAAAAGTTGTGTTAGTGTAATACTGTTCCCAACACAAACAAACCCAGCTGTTATTAAAAATGCATCATCTTCTTTCAATGTCCTAAAGAGGAAAGTGCGAGCGAGTGTCTGATGAGCTCATGCACAAAAAAACAGGCTTTCGTGAAAACTCAGAGCTATTTCACAGGCCAAAGCTAACAGGCGCACTGTAACAACAACAAGAAGTGCACTTTTTCCGGGTGCTTCACATTGTAATCTTATTTAGATGAAGGCAAACTGCATTACACTACGAAACGCTTTGAGCAAGTTCTGCATACTAATAGGAGGGTATATTGATATTGTGCAGAGAAGCCCTGAGGATTAAAGGCCTGACTTTAATAATAGCTATTGATTTCACAAAGATCTTCTTAAGTAAGAATAGAATAATGCAGTATTTGGCTGTGTGGGCAAAATGTCTGCTGGAGTTTCAATTGGTTACCCTGAATAAGCACAGATCCCGAACACTAATGGAAATAAAAATGAACTTTACATCAAAGTGCTCTCACATCTACACTGCAAGTTGCAGTGGAAATTCACCAGAGGACGGTGACGCTACGTTTTAAAAGCCCCTTTTGGAAATAATCATGAAGAGAATACTAATGGTAGACATATTTACATGGCTCCGAGCATGTGCACCCACACAATGGATGGTGCTTGTTTTAGGATCAGGTGCGCAATTGTTCAATTCCCACGACTGGCATTGACGGCTTGGGCTTCGATCGTCTGAATTTCTCTGCTGGCACTCACACCAGTGCAAGGAGGGAGCGCATTACCATATCAAAGAGTTCACTAGCATGAAGTACTGAATTTAAAGTGTCTTTTGTTCTGGTAACGTTCAAGTGTCAGCACACGCGGATACGGAAATGAGCATTTCCTTCACGTACACATATACACGTACTGCCTGAACTACTAACACCTTTCCTGAGGCCTTTGATCTGCGTGTTGATTAACGTTCTCCAAAGCTTTCAGATTCTCAGACCTATTGTATCTGTTACAAATGCATAAAGATGCACTAAGTTTAGTCTCTTGTGACAAAATTGGAACCTACACCACACACACACACACACACACACACACACATATATATATATATATATATATATCTATCAATATCTTTATCTGTATATATGAAAATAGAATAATGTACTGTATTAAAATAAAGGAATCTTCCATATTGATTTTTGTACAGGTGTTTTGCCTGTATTTTGAATTTGAGTTAATGGCTAATGGAAATGTCCGTAAAATTTTTAAAGCAATATTTTCTGCTCATCCAGACTGCATTTATTTGATTCAAAATACAGTGAAAAAAGTAATATTCTGAAATATTGCTACAATTTAAAATAACAAATTAAATGTTGTATATTTAATATATTTGAAATTTAATTTATTTCTGTAATCAATCTGAATTTTCAGCATCATCAGTGTCACGTGATTACTGATTTGGTGCTCGAGAAACTTGTCTGATTATTATCAGTGTTGAAAACAGTGGTGCTGCTTAATATTTTTGTGGAAACCGTGATACTATTTTTCATTTATTTATTTTTCAGGATTCTTTAATGAATTGAAAGTTCAAAATAGCAAAAATCTATCTATCCATCCATCCATATATCTATCCATCTATCTTATTGACCACATTTTTTTGAACGGTATCATGTTAGCAACACCAGCAAATTCATACAGTTCAGCATTTTTACTTCTAGAGCACAGGTTGTGGCATTTATAATGTCACAGTTGGTGATTATATTTTTAATAGACCGTTTAAAAAGAAAGAAGACTGCTGTGGCACTTAAAGTCCAATTATTAATCATTTTACGTATTATGCTTGTGTGATTTTGGCATGTCCCTTGAGGAACAAGTTTAAAATCTGAAGTAAATAAAATATATAAAATGCTAAATCAGTGACCCCACCCACACACACACACACACACACACACACACACACACCTTTATTTATATAGCGATTTTAACAATAAAGATTACAATAACTAATTATTACACTAATAACTAATTAACAATACATAAACGCGCGTGTGTGTGTGTGTGTGTGTGTGTGTGTGTTGTTTCAACACTGATAGCTAAGGTTTTCTGTGTGTCCCTTGAGATATTGTCCTGTTACTGTGACCTTTAATTGAAGATCAATGATTTGTAATGAAAATACTCACTAGGGGTGACATCAACCATTAAGTTAAATAATGCTGATGTGTGTAATTCATCTGCTTTGTTGATAGATAATAGCTAACAGATGTTTGATGCGAAAAATACGGTTATTTTGTCAAGACCGCAATATTTTCTGTCTGATTGTGACAACAAATCAATAGATGGAGCTGAAAATTTGTTTGAAACCGCCTTGCAGTCTCAATTCATTCACTACCAGATGCTTTGATTTTATAATGAATATTTGACATGTTATTTTTCAGTCTGACCCATATTGAGTGACAGGCAAGGAAAAATGCACATTTTGTAAGAAAATGTATAATCCAGTTTGCTATATCCTAACACAGGGGAATGTCTCTTGATGAATATATTCTTTCCCAGTTCAGCAGCTAGTTTTGTCCTGCTACTCAAGTATAATCAGTAAGTGGTTATACAAATAAGTCTATGCTATTAAAGCAACAGCTTTATTTCTCATGCTCAATGATTTAGTGCTGATGGCACAATATAAAGCATTCAGAACCTTTACGAGAAAAAGCTGTCGTAAACTATTGTCTTCGTATTATGATTTCGCTTTCATCACAACTAGTGACGCTTGAAGAGCCTTTCATTAGTTTTGAGTCACTGTCATTACCCTTGCTGCGTCTTTTCTCTCTTTCTCTCTCTTTTCCCCTGTCTCGGTGTAAAATCATTAACCGAGGCTGCCGGGGTGATGTGGCCACTCACACACACTAAAAGGGCAATGATGCTCTTGACATTCTTCTAGGCTAAACCTCCTCACCTCCAATAATCCTGCAGCTTCCTCTGACATTTAATCACTGTTCACGTCCATCCACCATCAATACCGGACACGGGCGGCAGGAGAGACGCCACGTCTGGTTCACCCTTTTACCTCACATCTCAGGCCTGTCGTGAAAACTCAAATAGGAATCTGATGTACATGGTTGTGAGAGCAGGTGTTGATTTGGAAATGTTTATAATGGAACGCTTCTTTCTCATTATTCACGCTTAGAGAACATAAAAAGTGCTCCAAGTGATCAAAAATGCAGTTAAAATGTAAAATTGTGAAATATTACTAGATTTAAAAGAACTGAGATAATATATAATATATCTTAACGTGTAATTTCAGCATCATTACTCTAGTCTTCAGTGTCACATGATACCCTTAAAAATCATTAGACTATTCTAATATTCTAATTGGTGCTCAATTATTATCAATTATTTTTGATGCTCACATATTAACAATGGTGATTATTTGGTGAATAGAATGCTTAAAATGCTTAAAAGAGCAGCATTAAAAAATATGTACAGTAATATATATATATATATATATATATATATATATATATATATATAAAATGTATAATTATAAATGTATTTTTCTCACTTTTGATCAATTGAATGATTCAAAAAATTATAATAATTAAATTGTATTAAATAAATAAATAAATAAATCCTTACCCCAAGCTTTTCATTGGAAGTGTATCACAATTTCCACAATTATTAAGCAGCAAAATTCAACATTGATAATAATAAGAAATGTTTCTTGAGCAGCAATTTCTTTGGCATATTAGAATGATTTCTGAAGGAACGTTTAACGGAGAAGCCTGGAATAATGATGCTGAAAATTCAGCTTTGCATCGCATGTTAAAATATATTTAAATAGACTACATTCTTTTAAATTATAATAATGCTTCACACTATGAAATGTTTTTACTGTAGTTTTATCAAATAAATGTAGCCCTTGTGAGACTAAGTGATTATTTCAAAAACATTCAAATATATATTTCTATTTTTATGAACTTTTATTCAGTTACAGTTACATTCACTCCACATGAAAAAGTAAAAGATGAGTAACACATTCATCTTTTTCTCATTATTTGTCATTTTGATGGACTACTAGCCTGTTCACTTGAGGTTCAAGGCTGTACATATGTTGTGTATTTTTTCTTTTTTTTCTTTTCAATCTGTCTATCAGATGTTATATTCCTATATTGGAATAGATCATATTCTGAGCAAAGACGATAGTTTGAAATTTGTCTGACTGTAGCAAATATCCCATGTTTGTGAAGTCAACATTAGTGCAGAGGTGAGGCAGATGCTGTTTAGTATATATATCTCTGTTTTTGCGTGTTTTTAAGTATTAATTTATACCGAAGCAAAGCTGTTATGTGGCCAAATAGTTTACTAGCTTAAATGACCTTGAAAGCTCACTCTGGGGGAGTATAAATGAAAATATTGTGTCATGGAGGGAAAGTAAATCACAAGGCGGCACGGGCCTTTCTCAGGCAATGCGACTGTGAAGACCCAGCCATAATTCAGTATGAGCATCACTAAAGATCCCTTTGAGGGAACCAAGATGGAAAATAACCACATGAAATGACAGTCAGAGAGCAATTTATAGCTTTTGTTTCAAATTAGAGATACAAAGGCTATGCGTTCTGATTGAAACGAGGGACGTGGCATAATGTCATCCGGATGGAAATACAGTTTTACTAGCGTTATGCATATTAAAGAAGATAGAAGTCCTCCACGTGTCCTTTTTGTTTTCTGAAAAGCAAGCTATTTTCCCTACAAACTGCCTTTCTGTCATTTTTCTGTTGCTGCAACCTTAATATCAACGCATCTCTTGGCCTCTAAAGGCCAAACAGTGTTGTCTCTGTGGGACACAGAAGGCCATAGGCTAGTTTGAATAATGAGATAAATATATTTTGTGTAAAATGACTTGGGTTCTAATTACTTGTGGGCAACTGTGAGCTTATTTTCCCTGCATTTAAGTAGTTAAGACTTCAGTAATACCAATGAGTCTGTTTTCATGTCAACAAGAACTTATCTAATTAGCAACTGCATTTTTTGGAGGTACACTTTCAGCTAATTGGGAGTCTAATTAGCACAATTTGATTTAGTTGGCGTGGAAACTTCAGCAAGGGGCATCTGACACACAAATGATCCTGAGTTGCCACTCATCCGAAGTCATGACGTCTTTTCCTTTCTCAGCTAAACAGCTGTTTGCTTTGGTGCAAAATACATTTTACTTCCATATTGAGTGCATATGCTGTGCATTTACGGATCTGAGGGTGCCATTCATTTCTACCTACGGTGTTTGTTTTCATCTGAAGATGATACAGAAGTAAATTGATCATGATGGAAACCGTATACAGGTCAGGTATATGATCTTTGTCTCCTTTGCCCTTTCGCCATCTCCCAGAGATACAGATTCACAGAGAGAGATTGTACAATAGCATTGTATGATTTTTATCTCTAGATGGGCTGCTTTGATTTAATGGTGCAAGACCACAATCATCCACACACACGCATTTTACGGCTGTCATACTGACGGCAGGCAAGCTTTGATTTAGAAGAACCAAAGTGAGAATTTAAAGATAGATTGCAGCAGAAAAGGAGCCTCGAATCAACTGGGAGGGGAGCAAAATCAGGAGAAAATGTGCATGGGAGCATGAGAGAACAGTTTTTGGAGTGTGTGTTGTTTGTTTGACATGCCTGAAAGCAATTGTGACAAACTTCCCCAGGCAGGCTGACATCGACACACTCAAGATCTGAGAAAGGCCCCGCATTCGAAATGATCAAAGTGAGCAATTTATGCAAAAGATAAAACGCAAATAAATAAATTAAGCTTTAATGTAAGACCTCAATGAGTGGCCAGTATTGAGTACGCTGTCTGTTAGCATCTTTTTTGAACCTAACGTTGAAGTTGCAACATCTCCCTGCAGGGGCTAACTGAAATATGTTCATTTTTACTGCATAATTTATTATTTAGCAAAGATGCATTAAATCAATCAAAAGTGACAGCAAATATGACAAATGATTTCTATTTCAAATAAATGTTCTTTTGAACTGTCTATTCATCAAATAATCCTGAATTAAAATGACAGTTTCCAAAAAAAAAAAAAAAAATTAAACACCACAACAGTTATCAACATTTATAATAATTTCCTGGGCACAAAATCGACATATTAGATTGATTTCTGAAGGATCGCATGACACTGAAGACCGCTGAAAATTCACATTTTTTTTCTGTATATTTATCAAATAAATGCAGCCTTGGTGAGCAAAAGAGACTTGTTTAAAAAAATATTAATCACCCAAAACTTTAAGTCAAAAATAATAAATGTATACACTGTAAAAAAAAACATTAAAAAAAAACAAAAGTTGAGCCAACTTAAAATTAAGGCAACCAGCTTCAGCAGATTTTTGAGTTTTCTCAACTTGTCGTTTTAAGTTTATACAACAAAAATTTGAGAATCTCCCACAAAAATAAGTTGAGCAAACTCAAAAACTCTGCTGAAGCTGGTTGCCTTAATTTTAAGTTGGCTCAACTTTTTTTTTTTTTTTTTTACAGAGTAAAATAAAACGCATACATATAGAATACATATAGAATAAGCAGGCAAACAGTGACCCTTCAGTTTTGTCTAATTCAAGAGGCCTTGTCTAACTTTACCTGAACAAATCTGATGCATTCAATTTTCTTTCCTGTTTGTCTTTCCCCAGCCGTTGGACTATGAGACCAAAAAAGCATACACATTTAAAGTGGAGGCCTCCAATGCACACCTGGATCCACGGTTCCACAATTTTGGCCCGTTCAAAGACACAGCGACAGTGAAAATAAATGTTCTGGATGTGGATGAGCCTCCCGTCTTCAGCAAACCCTCCTACGCGATGGATGTTTATGAGGACACACCACAAGGCACCATTATAGGAGCCGTGACAGCACAGGATCTCGATGCAGGAAACAGTCCAGTCAGGTATTCAAACACAGCACATGTAAACGGATAAGACTAGAGGCTGGTTACCAGAAGGTTGTTAGTCCATCACCATTGTGCCTTTGAGCATCAAATTTAGAGGATTATTTATACACGCTCTGTTGTTCCAGACTTATTTTTCCCATTTTTGCTGAAAAATAAATAGTATATATTTTATTTAAATATATATATATATATATATATATATATATATATATATATATATATATATATATATATATATATATATATATATATATATATATATATATATTATTATTATTATTATTATATGCAGTATCATTATTATTTTTTATTATTATTTATATTATTTTATTTATTTATTTATTTATTTTTTTAAGAAAGAAAGGAAAGTTTATAATTGGACATTGTATGCATGCATCACACATCACTATATATTTGTGTTTAATAAAAACAGCCAGTAAAAACAGCAGCATGCTGAAAGATTTACCTTGTTTTATAATCCATTATGTTTCAGAATTGCACTTCTTAAGATTGCTTTAAAATTTTTACAAGGGGACAAACCGTTGATGCACCACTGCGGGGTCCCAAAACTACCTAACATCACAAGTTACTTTGTTTGTCTATGAATATTTCATTCAGTATACTGTAAGAAAGCAAAATGGACAAAGGAACGATTTGTAAAAGTGAAAGGGCATTGTTTCTCCTTTGTTTTGGCCTTCCCTGATTAATTATTCAAAAACATTGTAAGCATTGCTCAATTGGGATGTGCACTTTCTCATCGGAAAACAATGGTCCCCAATGACCTTCCGTTGCGAAGAGAACAAAGCTTTTAAAAATACGTCTATACACACCACACGTCCACCACGTTGCAGCCCGCCGAGTGAATGCAGGAGACAAAATAGCTAAAGTGCTTTTTGGTATTGAAGGTATCTGCGACTTCCACCAAAGCTTTTTAAGTTTTCTCCAAGCTCCAGGGGTCAAGAAAAGAGCTGCAGAGAGATCAGAAATGGACGAACTTATAAAAAAAGTACATTTGTCCGAAGCTGTGTTGTTCACATGCGCTAAAGTTCACTGAAACCTTTTTTGAGGTAAACCAACCAAAGAAGAGTTCAGAGCCCCACAGTGAGCAAAGTGCACTGATATGAGGACTGTAGACTTCTGTACAGTAAATTGCATCTACGTTTCTTCATTTAGAAGAAGCTTTTAACCAAAGTGACTGAGAAATGAGGAAATACAACATAAGAGGTTCATCCTAAGGAGGCATTTGCATTGGAAATGCTGTAGAGCTCCTGGAGCGATCAGAGAAGTACAGACTAGAACCAAGATAATAGGTCAACGTGAAATCAAAATTGACCCTCTTATCGTTCGAAATGCTTGCGTAATTCATCAGTGTTTTTCAAAGAAAATAAAATGTTTATCTTTGAAAACGTCTAGCAAAGTATTTTTTTCTTTCAGAATTGCACTTGTAAATGAATCATATTATGAAAGCAAAATGGGTTTTGAACAGCATTTCATGTTGATTTTAGATCAATTTGTCCTTGGATGTTTCTGTATTTATGAAAGTTTGTTTTTTAAACATACTCAGCTTTTCCTCTGGGATGTTTATCTCATTACACATTTGAATCTCGGGCCCAGCAAAGCTGCAATTTCAGCTGAATCGACCTACAGCTCTTGCTTTCTTTTTCCAAATGCTTATTAATGTTTCATTTGTGAGTTGATATTTGAATATACTGACACTGTTCTGATTGCATGACCCCTGATTACAGTGACTGTCCTATTCAATTCACTAACAGTTAATAAGAGGTAAAATTCAGGATATGAACGGTTATTTAACTGACTCCCACATCCTCCTACAGGAATAGAACAGAGTCGTGTTAGTTGTAAAAATAGGACAAATTTGATGTTCTGCTTCATCTCTCTGCACAGCCAAGGGTCTGTCGAGCCATTCTCTAACTACTTTCTACAATGAATAATTTGTTCATCAGTCTGTTTGTTTTGTAATCTCGTAGTCTTGTAAAGATTAATGAAGCAGCATATTGAAATTCAGTTTGAAGCTTTTGTTGTGTAGTAGCAGCATTTGCTGTTTAAAAATGTAAATTAAAATAATACAAAAAATTCTTTGTTTAGATGAATTAGGTTAATCGTTACCTAATTGGAAATCAACTAAAACTTCTGTGGCTGTCAGAAAATGTAAACAAAATTGTAACCTTAATGGCCTGATAGAACATTAAATGAACATTTTGAAATATTAAAAAAGGTTGCATGCACTGCTTTTCAATCTTGTTTGATCTTCATATTAAATATGTGGCTTTCAAAAGCAGCTTATGATGACAATGCCAGAACATTTTAGTCTTTCTTCTCTCTCATACGTGATGCCACATGACTCTCAGGGTTCTGAGAGATCTTTTCTTTTCCCAAATGTTTCATGCTTTGAAAAGTGCTATATTAACACAAATTCCAGATGAGTCGGTTTTATATGCATTACATTCCCACAGCTGCAGTCTCTGTATGGTATTTATGATGACTATTATGGAGAAGCGGGCCTCCTAACGGTTGTGAATCACAACATCAAAGGCTTTTGTTGAGAATCCAATGCAAATGCACAAAATCCTCAGATGTTTTTTGTTGACCACCTTTTGAGTGAATTTAACAAGGCAGCCGCTGAAATGTGGAAAAATATAAACACCGTAGCATCTCACCTCATCCAGTGCACCCACTTCATTTCTCTTTGCTCAATTCTAGGTCAAGCCACAAATAAATAAATAAGCAGCGTTGAAAATATCAACCTGCATTAATGTGTCCAGAGTTCAGAACAGGTTTGTTAAAGTGTTAGTGAGAGAATGAGGCCAAAGCGTCAAGTAGAACGTGAAGAAGGTCAATGAAAACCTAACTTTTTCAAAGTTATTCATATTCATGCATACTGGGATGCACGTGTAAAGTACCACCTGAGAACGGTTACGGGGTCCGTTAACAAGGTTGCTAGGCCATTACACCGATGTTCACAGCTGTTCAAAACTGGACCCACACATCGCAGTTCATTAGAGTGCACAATATTTTCATGCCAGCTTGCCGCATGACTAAACCAAATATAATGAGCACAGTGCAAAACTGCGAGGCAGAGAAAATGAGGAAAATAAAAAAAACATGTAATTTATACTCTTGAGTATCATTATGTTAATCTATGGTACTAATCTAGTAGTACCTAGCCTAGTTAAGGTGAAAATGCTCCTCAAATGTAGTGTATGTAAGGGTGTGTTTACATTTGCTATTGGTACAGTTGAAATGAACACTTGTGAAATTGCACTGTTATTGTGGTTCATTTGAATAAGTGAGAACGCTGCCATAAGAACATTGGTGCACACCAAACATTAAACTCGAAATGAACTCTGGTGCGGTTTGGCTGATATGTGAATGCAACACAGATCAAAGACACCTAAATGAACCCAAAGCAGGATGGGAAGTCACAAGATGCGACCCTAAAAAGGATAGAATGCTCAAGCAACATTATTCTCATTATGGAAGCTTCAGTATTACAGTTCGGTACAGGCAACAGAACCACCGTCTCATTGCAGCAGATCTTCATTTGTGTGTGCAATGAATTCCTGCCACTGTTTTGACTCCTTCAAGCTCTGCAGGAGTTATCAGCAGGTAAAAATGCCACCATATGTACACAAAAACGAGTCCATCATTTAGTCCAGCACAGAATTGTTTTGGTTGCTTGCTAAGTTTGCTAAACACGCAATCCCATAAAAGTGCTGATGGGAGTGTAAAGTTTTGCGGTTGATTTACTGACAGTGTGCAAATTAAAGAACACAGATGCAGAAAGATAATTTCCATAATGACAAATGCCATCTACCAGGAGCAGCACTAATTAGCGTAAGGTTGCAAACAAGCGGAGCCGATTATAATCAGGTGCGGGGAATCCACCAACAACGCAGGCAAAAAACATGCTTTTATGGGGCGTTAAATAATGATGCAAATACCAATAAATAAATTAGTAAAGCCTTAGTAAATCACAGTGCAACCCCCATGAATTTTGCGTCTGAAAGGGAAAGGGAGATTTTTCACTGTGTGTTCTTAGTAAATACTGACAGTAGTTTTTAAAGCCAAAATAGGGTTTGTGTTGGCGCAAGCTGTTGTCACTAAATCTGTTCTCTGTTCTTCAGGTATTCTATCGACTGGAAGAGTGACCTGGACAGCTTCTTCGACATCGATCCTGTCAGAGGAACCATCTCCACCAACGAGCTTCTGGACAGGGAGAGTATAGCCCAACACAACATTTCAGTCGTGGCCACTAAAGTTAGTAAGTATGGCTGTGATTCATAAAAGTTCAGTTGTCTTAAATGCAAGGATTTTTTGCGGACTGATTTACGGTGGCCCATCGCAGTGCAGTCAGCAGCAAATTCCATTAAAGTCTGCATTTTATGAGCATTCATAAAGTATGACGTCTCTCCTGGAATATCTATCATTATTACTGTGTCTTTCCTTTCTCCTTGACTTAGTGAATTTAACAATTGATGTATTCCAATGTTCTTAAACTATTGGTCAGTTAATTGTTCCTTGCCATCAAGGTGGTCATTTATAGAAGACTCAATGATAAGACAACAATGATAAAACTAAATCTTTGTTTTAAAGTCAGTTGCAAATATTAGAGTAATCCATAATTACTCTTTCATATAATATATTACATTATAACATTCTTCGCCCTTCAGTGACTTATTTCTGATTAACATAAAAAAATCATTTTTAGTCACCTCAATTGCAAAGTTTCTGGTCTACATTTTTAGTTAGTTAGTTAGTTTGTTTGTTTTTATTATTTTTTTTTATTTCCAGGTTAAATATCCCATTTTCATTGAAAACAAGCAATTTTCAAACTTTTCGCCACATAAGAAAAAATATTAATTCTTTGGAAAACATAATGACTTAAAAATCATTATTATGAGATAAAAAGTAAAAATTATGACATACTAAGTGAAAATTATGACGCAAGTCAACAACATTCATTTACATGTCATAATTCACTTTATATGTCATAATTATGACTTAATTTCGATAAACAATCCAAATTTTTCAGCAATTTCACCTTTATCTCATAATTACATAACTTAGTATGTCCTAATTTAGATTTTTATATCATAATTATGACTTCATATCACATTTTTTTGTCATAATTTCCACTTTTATTTAATAAGTATAACATTTATATCATAATTTTTACTGTTATGTCATAATTCAAATTATTATTTCATAATTATTATTTAACAAAGTGTGATTTTTTTTATATATATATATATATATATATATATATATATATATATATATATATATATATATATATATATATATATATATATATATATATTTCCCTCTGAAATGGGTTTCCATATGTTTGATTTAAAAAAAAACATCAGATTATGGGGGCAAAAAGAGTTTACACACTGCATTTCAGATTGACTTTTTTAGGAAGTAATTTGAAAGGCGATCAAGCAGCAGCAGCGTCAAAGATGTCATTGCTGTAATTGTGTTTGTGTCGGAAAAGATCTGTGGATTGAATCACCACATAAATAAGCAAATCCATCGTCATCAAGTCGTCAAATCCTCCAAGAAGTCCCCAACGCCATTATCTTGGAGGATATGTGGTGCTCAATCAAAATTACAAACGCGGCAACTCACATTCATTAAGACGGAATGGGGAAGAGAGGTCATTAAAAGTTGAGCCTTCATCACCATGGTAACGGTTATTACTCACTGTCTCTCAAGGTTGCACTGGTGATATGCTAATTGTGATTTCTAAAGCTAATTTGGGAGAGACTAAAGCTAAGTCGGGGCTGTTAAACTTCACTCCTGTCCTGCAATGGGAATTGTCCACCCTGTGTTAGAAGCTTCATTTTTATTTGTTGTATTCACCATCAAGTGTCTTCTAGACAGTTTTACATTCTGTTCTTTTGGCCCAGATGGATTCAGAGAAATCACAGAGCACATAGTCTGATATTCATAACTCATGGCTAAACTAGATATGAGAAAAAAACTATAGTCTATAGTCAATTTTATTCAAAAGTATATTAATTCATAAACTAGGTCATCTGTGCTATTTTTGAGATATATATATATATACAGTGGGTTAGGAAAGTATTCAGACCCCCTTAAATTTCACTCTTTGTTATATTGCAGCCATTTGCTAAAATCATTTGTTCATTTTTTTTCCTCATTAATGTACACACAGCACCCCATATTGACAGAAAAACACATAATTGTTGACATTTTTGCAGATTTATTAAAAAAGAAAAACTGAAATGTCACATGGTCCTAAGTATTCAGACCCTTCGCTCAGTATTTAGTAGAAGCACCCTTTTGGTCTAATACAGCCATGAGTCTTTTTGGGAAAGATGCAACAAATTTTTCACACCTGGATTTGGGGATCCTCTGCCATTCCTCCTTGCAGATCCTCTCCAGTTCTGTCAGGTTGGATGGTAAACGTTGGTGGACAGCCATTTTTAGGTCTCTCCAGAGATGCTCAATTGGGTTTAAATCAGGGCTCTGGCTGGGCCATTCAAGAACAGTCACGGAGTTGTTGTGAAGCCACTCCTTCGTTATTTTAGCTGTGTGCTTAGGGTCATTGTCTTGTTGGAAGGTAAACCTTCGGCCCAGTCTGAGGTCCTGAGCACTCTGGAGAAGGTTTTCGTCCAGGATATCCCTGTACTTGGCCGCATTCATCTTTCCCTCGATTGCAACCAGCCGTCCTGTCCCTGCAGCTGAAAAACACCCCCACAGCATGATGCTGCCACCACCATGCTTCACTGTTGGGACTGTATTGGACAGGTGATGAGCAGTGCCTGGTTTTCTCCACACATACCGCTTAGAATTAAGGCCAAAAAGTTCTATCTTGGTCTCATCAGACCAGAGAATCTTATTCAGGTGTTTTTTTAGCAAACTCCATGCAGGCTTTCATGTGTCTTGCACTGAGGAGAGGCTTCCGTCGGGCCACTCTGCCATAAAGCCCCGACTGGTGGAGGGCTGCAGTGATGGTTGACTTTCTACAATTTTCTCCCATCTCCCGACTGCATCTCTGGAGCTCAGCCACAGTGATCTTTGGGTTCTTCTTTACCTCTCTCACCAAGGCTCTTCTCCCCCAATAGCTCAGTTTGTCCAGACGGCCAGCTCTAGGAAGGGTTCTGGTCGTCCCAAACGTTTTCCATTTAAGGATTATGGAGGCCACTGTGCTCTTAGGAACCTTAAGTGCAGCAGAAATTTTTTTGTAACCTTGGCCGGATCTGTGCCTTGCCACAATTCTGTCTCTGAGCTCTTCAGGCAGTTCCTTTGACCTCATGATTCTCATTTGCTCTGACATGCACTGTGAGCTGTAAGGTCTTATATAGACAGGTGTGTGGCTTTCCTAATCAAGTCCAATCAGTATAATCAAACACAGCTGGACTCAAATGAAGGCGTAGAACCATCTCAAGGATGATCAGAAGAAATGGACAGCACCTGAGTTAAATATATGAGTGTCACAGCAAAGGGTCTGAATACTTAGGACCATGTGATATTTCAGTTTTTCTTTTTTAATAAATCTGCAAAAATGTCAACAATTCTGTGTTTTTCTGTCAATATGGGGTGCTGTGTGTACATTAATGAGGAAAAAAAAAGAACTTAAATGATTTTAGTAAATGGCTGCAATATAACAGAGTGAAAAATGTAAGGGGGTCTGAATACTTTTTCGTACCCACTGTATGTATGTATATATATATAGACCTATATATTGATGCAACATCATATCTCACAACTGTGACTGTTTCTTTCATATTTAAAATTCTTCAGGCATCCTATACTCTCAGAAATAAAGGTACAAAAGCTGTCACTGGGGCAATACCTTTTCAAAAGGTACACTTTTGTACCTATTAGGTTCAAATATGTACACTTTAAGTACTAATATGTACCTTTAAGGTACCAAAATGGACCCTTTAGGTACAAACATGTGCCTTTTGAAAAGGTACCGCCCCAGTGACACCTTTTGTACCTTTATTTCTGAGAGTGTAGTCAAATAGTCAATTTATTTTTACATGTCCCTACAAGTTAGTTAGTCAAAACTTTTTTGCCCACTTTGACCATTTGGAGCTGTTATGAGCACTAAGTATTTAACAAGCCATTTTTTCTTTCCTACAACTTCTAAATGCTCATATCATCAGAGTGTGATGTGTAATATCCTTACTTACATTTTACAGTGTCTTGTAAAACATGCTTGACAGCTTTTATATCTCTCAGAACCAGTGATTATGAGGTGCGAGGAACACCTGTTCAACACCATCACAAGCTAATCTAGCATAAATCGCAGCTTCCTGTTTTTTCCTTCCTCTCCTGTGCTTTTTAGGAGCGTTAATGTCACAGCAGGTGGAATTCCAGATGTTCTGGAGCCTCAGAATCATACTGTACTAAATATGAAAGTGCTGAGGGAAGCATGAGTCAGCAAACAGTTTCCAAACACTCCACGCTTGTTGCACATCATGAAAACTTCTGCCTTTGGTTTCCATTAGGACAGCAAACATAAGGATACACTAGATTTACATAATCCCTTCTGTGATGCTCATTACAATAGAGTCAGCTAGCTGAAGGAAAACTGTTTTAAACTACAATTAGAACCAGTTTTTTTTTTTTTTTGTGCGTGTTATGTGTTAGGCAGACATAATTATTTGTTTACACCTTGTACAGTACCAGTAAACAGGGCCCCAATCAAAACTTGAAAATGAATGTGCTGTCCACCAGTGGGGGGTGGGGCTGTTCGATATGACGATTTTTGATCATAACCCTAACGTGACATAACATCAGTGTTAACTCAGCTGTAGAGTTACTCTCACGGGACACTGCACTTATTCGCAGTCACAGAAGTACATTATTTGCATGTGCTTTAAAGCCTTGCCGGTTCAAACGTTTCATTCACACGGTGATCAAACGTGCGCTTTTTCTGAGGGGGAACACACAAAGCGGGCGCACGAAAAGCCAAACACCGCCTGATTACTGAACTAAGTTATATTTTTTGCTAATACTGTCAAAACACACAAGGTTTATGTATAGACTCAGTTGGTTATGTCTAAAATGAAAGTAAACCGTTGAGAGAAAAACCAATGCCTGCCTGTATATTAGATGTGTGCCGGTCTTAAAGGGAAAATAGCCTACTAAACATGCTGCCGACTGTAATTAAAGGGATAGTCCAGCCTAAAATTTAATTTGTCATTATTTATTCACTCACATGTTGTCCCAAACCTGTATTAATTTCTTTCTTGTGCTGAACACAAAATAAGATTCAGAAGAAACAGAGAAACTCATTCAGGTTTAAAACAACTTTTGAGTGAGTAAATGATGGTATAAAAATAACACTATCTATTTTTTTTTTTTTTTGGGGGGGGGGGGATTATTCATTTAATGTTATTAAAACACCAAAACACAAAGAGAAAATCACTCACTACTCTTGACTGAAAAACTTTAATGCAGTTGTGTTAATAGGAATCTATATAGTGTTTTATTTTTATATTTGTTCATTCAATTTCTTGAATGCTCCTGCTAAATACACCTTATTGTAGCCTACCTGAAAATAAAACACTGTTTATTTTATTCGTATGTTATGTGTATTTGTAATGTGTATCTTTGTTCTCATTTTTTAATAACAAAGATAAAATAATGTCAAAGATTTTTATCTTCACCCACTTTGGCCAAAATATCCGCCATACTTTTATTTTTAATTGTTACCTTGAAAGGCTTTGTCTTTATAATAGGGAAATTAGTTTGTCTGTAATGCTCAAACAACTTGCAAAATAGAAAAAAACAACATGACAAAGAATCCTGATAAAACCGAGAATCTTGATATTTCAAACAAAAAAAATCGTGATATAATATTTTTGCCATATCGCCCACCCCTGACCGAGGGGGACCAAACCCCATCACTCAGCACAATCCGCACCCATACCTACAAACGAAGAAGAACTGTTTTTATCTAAAAAGACGCACCCTTTAAATATGTGATTAGAGCATTTTCACTTGTTTGAAGCCAGGCCGACAAATAACCATCGAAGCACGAACAAAAACATCACAAAGACGCATTTACTGTTAATCTGTCATAAGATCTAGCGTACAGCAAAATGGACGATTTCTCCCTTATACAACATCGCCATCTAGTGGCAAAATCCGTCATTTAAGTCATTAAGTGGAAGCCATAGTTGACTTATAAACTGTTTAAAAAAAAAAAAAAAAAAGTCACTAGACTTTAAGATTCTTTTTTATTTTTTCAAGATGTATTGCAACATATTAGAAACATTATCATTAGCATTCTGCAGCAGTTTATAATTTCATATTAACCCTGATGCATTAAAATATAAATATAATCACTGCTAGTCTTTTTAAATGTATTTTGAGGTTGTTTATCCACTACGTTGGTCCACTTCAGTAAAATATATTTGTGCATTTTCTTGAGTAACTTCATCACTTTCATCAGAATGTTGAATGTTTAAAATAAAACTTAAAATTTTAATCTAAACTTATTTTAATAATCTTGTTTTAATCTTATTTATAAATATTTTTATATTGTATATATTAACTATATATTATTATGGTTTAGTTTAAAGAACATTTAAAAGATGCCAGTCATATCAAATTATGGTTGCAGGTCAAAGGTAGTTGAGGGTCACACCCTGCATTGTTAACTATATATATATATATATATATATATATGTATATATATATATATGTATATATGTATATATGTGTGTGTGTGTGTGTGCCGTGTATATTTATTATGTATATATAAAGACCCACACATACAGCATATATTTTGAAAATAGTTACATGTATTTACGTATATATATATATATATATATATATATAAGACAAAATTGCTCGGTTGGCTGTGGAGTCAAGACATTTGCAAATATGATTAAAAGATGAATATCAAACAAAACTACAGAATGTCACATTTTATTATTAGTTGTTTCAACACATACATGTTTTACCAAATAAAAAGAACAGCACTTTTAGAGTTCATCCCACTCACTGATGTGAGCATAAGTATTGGTACAGCTAACCTTAAGGCAGATGTAAAAGATTAAAAGCTATTATTTAGTTGCAGATCCCTTGCGCACAATCACAGCAGTGAGTCTGGGACCCATAGACATCACCAGACTCTTGGTCTCATCCTTTCAAATGCTTTTCCCAGCCTTTAATGCAGCCAATTCCAGCTGTTGCTTGTTTTGGGGAGTTTCTACCTTTACTCTCCTCTTCAGCTGGTGAAATTCATGCTCAATCGGATTTAAATCTGGAGATTGACTTGGGCAATCTAAGACTTTCCAATTATTTGCCCTGATAAACTACTTGACTGAACTGGCAGGTGTTTTGGGTCATTGTCCTGATGCAATATGAAGCACTTCCCAATGAATCTGGTGGCATTTTCTTGAATATTGGTAGCCAAGATGGTTTTGTACCCTTCCAAATTCGTTCTGCTACTGTTATCATACATTGAGTCATCATTAAAGTTGAAAAGGGGCTGTTCCAGAGACAGCCATGCATCATGCTTTACAGATGAGGTCGTATGCTTAGGATCATTTGCACTTAGATAAAGGTTCATCTTTGTCTCATATATTGTTAAAATTAG
Source organism: Onychostoma macrolepis (assembly GCF_012432095.1). Classification (NCBI taxonomy): domain Eukaryota; kingdom Metazoa; phylum Chordata; class Actinopteri; order Cypriniformes; family Cyprinidae; genus Onychostoma; species Onychostoma macrolepis. The sequence goes on along the minus strand of NC_081166.1, from coordinate 5,536,438 downwards.
TTTCATGACATATTGAATTGCAACAAATGTATGTAATTAGAAAATGATAAATGTTGCCATACTGTATATTCCGTACTTTGGTCATCTGAGCATATCCAATATGTTGGTTCAAATGCTGGACTTGGGTTTGAAAATTGGAAATCAATTGCATTTAACTTTTAGTTAGCCAGAACTTCTTTTAAAGCTCCAACAGTGGCTACACAGAAAGTAATTGTCTGCAGGACATTTGGGGCAGAAGCACAGGAACTGGAGAGTGATGATGTGTCAGATCTCAGATAAATTGTAGCAACAGTAATTGTTTTTTTTTTTTTTTAACTGGACATCAGATGCCCTGGAGCCCCCGAAGCTAAAGTAACAAACAGCTACACATACACACACATGCACACACACACACTTTCTCCCCAGGAAGATTGCTCATCTTCATCAAGGTCGCCCGCAGGTCTTGGCTTTATACGGGACCCCTGGGAGGGATGAGTTCAGATCCCTCGTTCTAAGCCTTCTCACCTTCTCCTCAGACATGCTGAGCCCATCTCACGGATCTGATCTATAAAAGTTTATTCCGCACTGATGTTCACCTCCACACCGCACGCTCAAGCAGAATTCAAACAATATCAGCAAGACGTGTTGGAAAATCAACAGCTATGCCAGAGAGGACAACGCTGACCTTGTGTGTCAGCTAGAAACTTCTTATTTTTAGACAGATTGTTAGCTTATTTTCTTACCCACTAAAAATTTTGAAAACCTTTTTATGTAGTTTTAGGAATAGAATAGCTATTTATTGGCAGCCTATGAATAATATTTAAATTCCTTTAAAGTTTTCAGTGTAAAACCACATGATGGCAGTATAGTATATTAGTGGTTTAGAACGTTAGTATACTACTCTCTTTTTATGTTCTCAGTCTTGTGTTAATGTGTTTTGGTTCCTCAGTAGAAAGCTGATGTGGTTTTAGTAAAGCATTGTGGAGTTATTAATGTGACAGGGCCAATTCAATGCCACTGAAGCAGTTCTTAAATCATACCAAACTGAAACATTTAAAAATGTATATGGGTGATTCTATTCTAATCACTTGATTTGGATATTTGGCTGCTTGAAATGTTTTCAAATGGAAATTTCTTTGAACTATATTAACCGTTCAATAGTTTTTGCTTATGTTTTTATGCTTATGCTCAGCAAGGCTGCAATTATTTGATTAAATGTTCAGTAAAAAGCGTATAGTATTGTAAAATGTTAATACAATTTAAAATAGCTGTTTTCTATTTTTATATATTTTCATTTATTCCTTCAGCATCATTACTCCAGTTTTCAGTGTCAGATGATCCTTCAGAATTCATTCTAATATGCTGATTTCTGCTAAAGAAACATTTCTTATTTCAAGATTCTGTGATTTAATAGGAAGTTTAAAAACAACATCAATTATTTGAAATAGAAACATTATAAATGTATTTACTGTCACTTTTGATCAATTTTAATTGAAATTAAAAAAATAATAATAATTAAAATAAATAATTTAAAACATTTAAAACACATTATTTTATAAATCATTACTTTATATTAATGTATATCATTTTGGTATAATGCATGATGATGTTAGCATTGTGATGCTTATTGTGGGTGTTGTGTGTAATGATAATAATTTATTTTTTAGACAGAAATCCAAAATAATAGAACTTATTGCTTTGTATTTTCTTTTAAAAATCCTTTAACAGTTTATATATCCTTTAAAATAGAATAATTGGTTTAAAAATCTTTAAAATCATCCTAAGAGACTGAAAAGTTTCCATAACTGAAGAGCAAGTGTAAATGTGAAATGCAATGTGTTTTGCGTTACTCATGACATACAGTGTGTTGTTGGTCATGATATCTTATGTTTGTGTGGTTTGTGTAGATAACCCAGTGCTGACCAGCAGAGTGGCCGTCACAGTTCATGTGCTGGACATTAATGAGTTTCCACCAGAGCTGTCCATGCCTTACGAGACCTTCGTGTGTGAGAGCGCCAAAGTCGGGCAGGTGAGTGAATATAAATGGTCGTGTGTGCATGCGTGTATGTTTGCATTTCCAAAACCAATTCTGGTCTAATGAGCCATTTAAGATGATGTATGACAGACTCCAGAGTCTGACACTCTCATTAAATCTTGAAAGTGCACTATATCCTTGCTTTAGCCAGGTACTGTGTGTGTGTGTGTGTGTGTGTGTGTGTGTGTGTGTGCCAGAGCATTTCCTAATCTACTGTATCTTGCCCACTTACACTGAACCACTGAACCTAAGTAAACAGGAAAACCTTTTTGAAAACACGCTGCAAGATATGTTATACAATATTTTCTCCTATTGCATTTCTTTGTATATTGTGTGAAAACAAAAGTGACAATTGTTGTACGTTTAAAGCTCACCACCACAATGAATGGTTGAATGAACGTCAGTGGTTGCCAGGATGTTGTTATGTGGTTGCTAATGTGTTTGAAGTGGTATCTAGGGTGTTGCTAGGTGGTTGCAATTATTTTATTTTATTTTATTTTATTTTCACAGTCCTGCTTCACTAGGTGCCAAGAAGGAGAAAAACAAAACAAACAAACAAAAAAAAACACTTATGCCGTTGCTAGGGTGTTTGGAGTGGTATCTATTATATTTTTTCACTGTCCTGTTTTACTAGGTACTTGGAAGGAAAAAATACTTATGTCATGTGTATTTATTTATTGGTCACACTTTATATTAGGTGGCCTTGACTACTATGTGCTTGCATCAAAAAAAAAAAATATATATATATATATATATATATTACAATGTACTTATTGTGGTCATATTGTATTGCAAAACATTTTTGCTGCTATTGAGGTGGGATACGGGTAAGGTTAGTGACAAGTTTGGTGGTTTGGGTAGGTTTAGGGTGGGTTAAGGTGTGAGGGATGAGTCAACAGTGTGATTATAAATGTAATTACAGAAATTAATTACAGATGTAATTACATATAGGTATACTGTACATACAATGTAAAAACATGTATGTACACAGTAAGTGCATTGTACCATATTATTAATTTAAAGTACACAGTAGTTAAGGCCACCTAATATAAAGTGGGACCTATTTATTTATTTAAGTTCTATTACAAGTCTTTTTCTTGATTTAGAGCCTTTTTCTTGGTTTGAATGGGTATGATGCTTCTGGCCAGAACTGTGTGGTTTGATTGATACATTGGACAGGAAGAGCCTGGTGGGCAAGTGATGCATTAGTGCTGCGCTAATGGTCCTACCCAGCATGCACCTGTGGCGCTGGTGACAGCCCTACAACAGGTGACGCCAGCAGGAGGGTGGGCGGTATGGACGTCTGTTAGCTACGGAAGATTGATCTGCTTGTACTGTTAGTGGACAGTGTATCATGATCGCTGGATGTGAAAGCAGACTAATTGGAAGAGAAACCACAGGAGCACTTGATTAAACATTATTGAGCACATGCTGACGACTGCCACTTCTCTTCATGCACTTGTGACTAGTTTCTAACTCATGCTTCATTTAAGGTTGCGAGTGTAATTGTTCCATATACATAAAGCACTATAAAGTGGATTGTTTTTCTTCTAAGGAATATATTATATGGCTGTATATCTCCATTAATTAAGAGCAACGCTGACTCTGACTAGTTTTCTATACTAATGTTTATTTAGTTTGTCCATAAAGAACTGAAGATGTGAATAGTTTCAATTAATAATGCATATTTTTTTAGTATAACAGATTATATGCCAGTGTGCACTAATGACATTATTTCATAAACATTAATGTTCACCATAAAATATTTAAACAAGCCATTATCCATGAAAAGACTATATTTATGCAGTTTTACATTTTTAACCACATTCTGGGTATCCAGCAATGATCAAATATACCATCAGAGACTGATTATGTTCAATTTCTCAAAACCTGATCAATAATCTTTCGATTATCTTTGTGTCATCTAGGTGATTCAGGTCATCAGTGCAAGAGACCAGGATCTTCCTCAAGCCGGACAAAGATTTTCCTTCAAATCCCCTCAAGAGGGAGTGAAGACCAAAAACTTCACCGTCAGAGACTTTGGAAGTGAGTCTGTCTGTTATTTCTGATGTATTTAGAGAGAGAGAGAGATAGAGAGAAAATATATAGCCAATAATAATAATAATTGCATATGTTTATAACAAATAATTTAATGAATTGTCTCCATGGTTGCGTTTCCATAATTGATTCAGATTTTTGTTGTTTATTTATCTCTATGAAGCTGTTTAATGCTTATTGTACTAAAGTACTAAAGAAATAAAACTGAAATTAACAAATTTATTTTTATATACTTTAATTTGTTAATTGAAATTTTATTTCTATTAATGTAATAATATTTCACAATATTAAAATGTTTTACTGTATGTAAAAGTATACTGTATGTAAAATTATTACATTAGATTTTTTTATTCGTATATATGTCTTAGATGAATAAATTAAAAAGAACAGCATTTATTCAAAACAGAAATATTTTGCAATGTAAGTCTTTACTATAACTTTTTTTAATCAATGCAATAATATTATTATATTAATTCTTATATTAATTTATAAGAAAAAAGACTTACTGACCCCAAACTTTTGAACAGTTGTGTATATATACTGCACATATATTGCAATCCTTTAATTAAAAATGGCTTAATTTATGTAAAAGTCATGGAACTGTGTTTTACGTAGTTGTTTATTATTTTCCATCACAGCTGTTCTGCCTCTACAGCACATACTGTATACATCCACTGTTTTGGCCTCATGGAACACCTTGTCCTCACTTCAGGCACGAATGCTCGCTTAAGATGTGATTTGCTGGGACAAGGTGACAGTTTCTGCTGAGGGCAGTTCAGGAAAAAGTAGAGAAACAGGCTACCTGTAACATGCAAGATTTTCTTGAAAATGCTCACCCGTCAAGAAAATGTAGCAAGCATAAAGTCACAGCGACAGGGTCAGGTGGGCTAATCAGAGTTCACAACCAGCAACTTGCAGCAGCCTTGATGCCGACAAAGTCTTTTGACAACATGTCATTTCTCTGAACATTAACACACCAGCTATCACACTAATTTTACAAAACATGAACAGCTACATTGTTTCTTGCCATTTATCTTTTTATGGCTGAAGCCTGGGGGATTTGGAACAAGCTCTTATGAAAACCAAAGCTGTTTTTGCATGGAGATTCACATTTTTAGATATTGTAGCTGTGGCTTTCACAAGATGACTGCACAATGATGTTGCGATAAGATATACTTTTATACAATTCAATACTAGAAGTTATTAAAAAATGCACCATTTTGTGCATCTTGTGTATTTTTAACTTATTTTAGTATCACATCATTACATGAAAACGTGAAAAAAGTAAGAGCGATGGAGTAGCCATCAGGAAGTTATAAATCTCAGTTAACCAGAAGAGGAAAGTAATGTTACAGTAGGTCAGAAGGTATGATGTGAAAGCACTTCTCTACCTCCTGAAATCATTTCAGATGAATGTTCAGGCTCAAACACTCTCCGCACAGAGAAAAAGCATATTATTTGGAGCCCTGAGGGGGAATCGGCTCTCAGCTGTATGTCCCTGTTGAACTAGACTGCAGAGTGCACTAAACACTGGATAGTTTGTTCACTATGAAAAATCACGCAAGATCTCCTTGTGATGCACAATATCATTTGCGATGAAGGATGCGGCGGTTACTCTAAATCAATAACGCTACCTTATAATGATACAACAACCATTCCTGTGGAGCTCTTGGGCTGTCACCAAACAATCAATAGCTCTGTGCTAGTTTGTAAGCAAATTTGAATGGCAATTTTGGGGTATTATTTAGACATAAAGCGTAATAAATATGAAAATGTGTGGTAAAAGTAATCTTTTAAATGGAAAATGCTTCCCTTGTCGCTTGCAATGCCTAATCAAACTTTTTAATAAATATAGTTTTTCAATCATTTTTTAAAAATATATAAATATTAATAAAATATAATATAATATAATAATCTTAGATAGATAGATATATTGTATGCATAATTTGATATATTAGTGTTAATTTGATTATAATATATTTAAAGTTATGGATAAATATAGCAAAATGTGTGTGTGTGTGTGTGTTTTGGTGTATTATTTAAACATGACGCATGATAAAAATTAAAGTAATATGTGTAAAGTAATATAAAATAATATATGATTTTTATATAATTTTAAATAATATAATGTAACATAATATAACAACATAATGCTTCTTTTGTTACTTAATATATTTAAATATAATCAGATTTAAATTGAAATATAACAAATTATTTTAAAAAAATATTTAAATATATCAAAAAGTTAAATTAAATAAGGGCAAAAAATGATTTGGCATGACGCGTCTTAAATTTTTTTTTTTTTTCTTTACTCAGATAATACTGCCGGTGTGGTGACTCTGCGTGGCGGCTTCAAACGGCGCTCTCAGGAAATCTACCATCTTCCTGTGGTGATTGAAGACGGTGGCCTCCAGACTTTGAGCAGCACCAGCACCCTCACCATCCGCGTGTGCGGCTGTGACACCGATGGATCTTTATTAACGTGCAGCGCTGAAGCCATTTTCCTCCCTGTGGGCCTCAGTACTGGAGCCCTGATCGCTATTCTGGTGTGCATCGTCATACTGCTGGGTAAGCAAACATTCATCCATCAGAGCATTAGACAGAGAGAGAGAGATCCCTGTCCAGACTCCATATACCAGATGTAATCCCAACTCTGTTTGGAGTGACAGTGCATACTGCTGCTGAATCACATTATCCAACAAACTTTTTATTAAATGGATACTTTTGGAATGGAACACTAAGTACGGTACAGTATATACTGCACACAGTCTACTATATTAATTTTATTTTTGATTGATTGATTGATTGCAATTTGAATCCAGTTTGGTGCAAAGAACATTTCACTTTATGTGATTTCGGTTTCACTTTATTTTGATGGTCCATTTAACACATTTTGTTGACTATAAGTAACATTGCACCTACATTTCTACCAACTCTCATTAGAGTGTTAGTAGTGTATTAGTAGAATGGTAGGGTTAGGGTTGGAATAAGTTGACATGTAGTTGCAAAGTTACTTACAGTCAGTAGAGTGTCTGCTGAGAGACCATCACAATAAAGAGTTAGCAGATATGAAGCAGACAGTCTTCTAATAATCTAATGAGAGTTTGTTGACATGTAGTTGCAACATTACTTAGTGTCAACAGACTGTTCAAAAGGGACCATCAAAATAAAGTGTTACCATTTCTTTCAGTTTTTCTATCACAAAAGTGCATTGCATTATGGGATACAGTGTTCTGTACATTCTGTACAGTGTGCTGTGTTATATGACGCTCATTTTGACACGTTGTGCAATCTGGGTATTCTGTGCAAAGCAAATCTGCATACTGTGCACAGCATACATACTAATAGAAGTACTGTAGTACTCAATTCCAAAGATTATTATTTTGTGATTGTAGTAGTTCTGAAATTACACACCTACCTTGAACTTAGACATGAAACACATTCGCAATTGATTTTTATTTCTATAACATGACATATTTTAAAGTGAAAGCGTATAATAAAAGGAGGGGAAAAAAAATTGATCGGATAATGAAAAGTGCAAGAATGAGTCATTTGGTTTGAGGGAAAGGTTTGAAAAACAGTGGATTTTGTTCTTCATGTAAAAAGTAAAGAATGGAAGCTTGTTTTCCACCATGGGGGGGGGGGGGGGGTATAAAATTACATCTGAATTGCAATTACATCTTGCTGATTCTTTTTTGGTCTGAATCCTGAGTTTATATCTTGCAATTATGACTTCAGTTATCTCTTTTTCTCTCATAGAATTCAGTTTTTCCATCGCACAGTTTTGACCCTGTTTCCCTGGAATTTTGAGTTTGCATCTCGTAATTCTGACTTTTTTTTCTTGGAGTTCTGAGTTGTTTGTTTGTTTTGTTCCACCACTAAATAAAAATTTTAAAAAAGAAAATTATGACTTTTTATCTTTTGAGAAAGAAAATCAGAATTATGAGTTTATATCTTGCTGTTGTACGTTTCCGAGAGAATTTTTGTGAGAATTGTTTTTTTTTGTTTTTTTTAATCCATGGTAGATGTGTGCATTTATAACATATACATTTATAACATATATAAATTTCAGTTTTGATTTCATGAATAATTTGTTTCTGCTAGCTTTAGGCTGTTCTTGGACTGCATGGACTCATGCTTTTTTTAGATGAAAGATACATCTCTCTGAAACTCTCTGGGGTGGTTTAATTAAAACATACTTGTTAATTAAGTGTCTGTTTATTGGGCATTCTAGACAGGTAAGGAGGAGGATAGCTGGAAAAAAGCAAATAAGCACAGGTTTAAACGAGTCTTCGCCCATCAGCGTCATAGTAAAAGTGTCATTAACATCAGATCGCAGGCTGAATTACTTTCCATGTTAACTTAACCCCTGAGGTCTAGACGGGGGAAATCTCTGGAGTTATAAACCCGGCTCATTTGCATACGGGATGTGTGGGAGATTGAGGTGGAGGGGTGAGGAATGAAGTGGAGACTTTTATGGCCTCGTTTCCATGGTAATTTGTGTGGGCTGGCTGGTCATTAAGTAAGAGCATGCTCAACAAAATGAGGTTAGCACTCGGCTGTCCTCAAATGAACCTCAGACACAGATCTCAGCATGCAGTACACTGCAGCTTTTATGTCTCAAACTCCAGATTGACAATTTAGATGAAAGCATACATGATTTTTTTTTTTTTTGATGCAGATCATCTGTGAACCAGAGCAGAAAGCGGACAAAGGTCAAAGCTTTGTTCTTTGTCAAAGCCCAGAGGTCATCTACCGTATATTTTTATAGGTGTATAATTCAATATTTTTCATATACTACTGGTCAAAGGTTTGGAGTAAAATATGTTTAATATGTATTTTTGAAAGAAGTCTCTTTTGCTCACTAGTGTTGAATTAATTTGCTAAAAAATGCAGTAAAAAACAGTAATATTGAAAAATATTATAACAATTTGAAAGAACTATTTTGTTAAATTATTTCAGTATATTTTAAAATATAATTAATTCCTGTGATGGTAAGCTGAATTTCCAGCATCATTACTCCATAATATGCTGATTTGCTGCTCAAGAAACATTTATTATTATTATCAATACTGAAAACAGTTGTGCTGCTTAATATTTTTGTAGAAACAGTGATTTTTTTTATTTTAATTTTTATTATTATTATTTTTCAGGATTCTTTGACGATTCTTTGTTAAAAAGAACATTTATTTGAAATAAAAATCTTTTGTAATGTTATAAATGTTGCAGTGTTTAAGTTTAATGCATATTTGCTGAATAAAAGTTATGATAAATAAATATATTCTTACTGACCTTAAACTTTGAACGTTATATTATATTATATTTAAAATGAATACATAATAAATACTGTCCTAAAATATGATTTAACTTAATTCTCTGCATGTATTTCTTGCATTGATGAAACTTCTGCTTACTTCTGTTCTTATTGTAATAATCATGCTTTTCTTATTTCTCAAATAATATGTTGTCGTCTTATTCACTCAAGTTTACCCATTTCATGATGTTGATGTGCTCTAACATTTTGATTTGTTTAGCTGTTACTATTTTCATTGCCATACCTTTGCTGCTGTTTCAGGTTAGCATTTTGTCCACTTCCTCCATCAAATGTCAGCTCATTTCCTTTGTTTATCCCTCAGCATTGCTAGAGTGAAGAGTGATCAGTAGGCTGGCTCCTTTTTTCAAAGAAGAGCAAATTAAGTTGAATCACAAAAGGAAAAGGGTCAGACTGAGACCTCAAATACAATTTAGGCCTTCCTGCAGAAGCCATTATGGTTCAGAGAAAACAGAAATGCATTACATTAACAGAAGAAGATATTTCAGAAGAAAATTATTCACCTTTAGCAAAGCTGATGAGTTATTTTTGGCAATGGCCATGTTAAAGTCGATTTAAAATTAAAATATACTCTTATTTGTTTCTTATTTATGTCCCTAATGTATGCCATAATTCACAAGCACTATTTCAATTCTTTATATATATATAAAAAAGGTTGTCTTCAAACTAGCTGTCTGCAGTATATATCTACCTCAGAAATGACTTTAGTTTTCAGCTGATATTACAAATCTCTCTTAAAAGTAGGGAAGCTTGCTTCCAATTCATATATATACTCAGAAATGTTTATACTTGCAATTTTGAGAAAAAAGGAGTCAGAACTGTGAGATAAAACATCATTTTCCGTGGTGAAAAAAAAAATTGCGAAGCGTGAATTTATATCTATTTTTATTCAGAGAAACAAGTCAGAATTGTGAGTTTAATCTCACAATTCTGATTATTTTTTCTCTGAATTATGAAAAACCAAAAGTCCAAATTGTGAGATAAATAGTCATAATTACCTTATATATTCCATACTGGAAACAGATTTAAAGGGATAGTTCACATAAACAAATTTCAGTTCTGTCATCATTTACTTACCCTCATATAGTTCCAAACCTGTATGCATTTTTTTTTTTTTTTTTTCTCCAGTAAACAAATTAAGACATTCTAAAGAATATCGATAACCAGTTAGTTTTGGTTGCATTTTTTGTCTTTTTGTCTTTTGTTTTTTGTTTTTTGTCCATACATTAGAAATCATTAGGAAAGGAAACTGTTGGTTACCAGCATCTTTTTTTTTTTTTTTTATGTTTTATGTTTTTTTCTTATGTTTTCTAAGTTCATTTTTGTGTGGACTTTGTGTATCCCTTTAATTTCTATACACTTCCAGTTGTAGAATGAACTTCAGTCGTGTGATTTTGATGTCTATTTGACATCCTCACTAAACTAGTCTTCACACACCCCTGTGAAAAACAGTCGATCCCTCTTCTTCCGTAACGTGACAGCTTGTATTTGAGAGACTTCTGCAGTGCTCTGAAGACTAACCCTATCTCTCAGCTCCCATTCCTGTGAGATACCGGCTAGCACCTCTCACAGCATCACTGCATCCTTGCTAAAGGTGCCAGCCAGGATCACAGACAGCACAGAAAGAGAACACATTGTCGCGCTGGAGATTAGCCATTATCGGTGCTCCATTTGTCAGACTGACCCATTTCCCGCTCCACGGATGCAGTCATGGCAGACAGAGTGAGAGACCAGCGTCCCGAGGATGAGGGCTTATTAATCTCAAACCCATCTTCTGCGTATGCCAGTCAAATCACAAACATGGACTCACAAAATACACTATATGTCTTGACAGGTTTGAAGGGTTGAGAGTCGCAGTGCAGATGTCTGTCACTTGGGGGCGCTGTCATCTCACAGACACTCATCTAGACTGTTGGAGCATATATAAACAACCTTACTGTTTGTTTTTTAGCATTTTCCTCTAATTTGCTGCATACTAATAAACACATGCAGGTGTTAGCCTATGGACTTGAGAACCTCCTGAATCTATAACAAACACCCTGCATCTGCATTACAGCACAGTGTGAGACACAGTATGTGTTGATCATGGCTTCTTTCCAAAACCTAGTTAGCTGCTGCCTTCTAAGGTTGCATACTAACTGAAATGGAGCTTGGAGTTGCCAATTAGGAAGATATAGGCATAGGCAACAACTCTTGTGTAAATACTATCAATCTAGTCTGTCTGTCTGTCTATCATTCTATCGTTCTGTCTATCGTTTTATCTTTCTGTTTTTCATTATTTTTCTTTCTTTCTTTCTCTTTCTATTGTTCTGTCTATCTATCTATCGTTCTCTCACTCTCGTTCTTTCTATCGTTCTATTATTCTATATATCATTCTATCTAACATTCTATCATTCTATTGTTCTATAATTCTACAATTGTCTTGTTCTGTCTATCATTCTCATTCCATCAACTATCATAAAAAACCCACATCATACACAGATCATCTATCTATCTATCTATCTATCTATCTATCTATCTATCTATCTATCTATCTATCTATCTATCATCTATCTATCTATCTATCTATCTATCTATCTATCTATCTATCTATCTATCTATCTATCGTTCTTTCTATCGTTCTATATATTGTTCTATCTTTCGTTCTATCATTCTATCTAATGTTCTATCATTCTATTGTTCTATAATTCTATAATTCTCTTGTTCTGTCTATCGTTCTCATTCCATCTATCAACTATCATAAAAAACCCACATCATACACAAATCATCTATCTATCTATCTATCTATCTATCTATCTATCTATCTATCTATCTATCTATCTATCTATCTATCTATCTATCTATCTATCTATCTATCGTTCTTTCTATCGTTCTATATATTGTTCTATCATTCTATCTAATGTTCTGTCATTCTATTGTTCTATAATTCTATAATTATCTTGTTCTGTCTATCGTTCTCATTCCATCTATCAACTATCATAAAAAACCCACATCATACACAGATCATCTATCTATCTATCTATCTATCTATCTATCTATCTATCTATCTATCTATCTATCTATCTATCTATCTATCTATCTATCTATCTATCTATCGTTCTATCGTTCTTTCTATCGTTCCATCTATCATTCTATATATTGTTCTATCTTTCGTTCTATCATTCTATCTAATGTTCTATCATTCTATTGTTCTATAATTCTATAATTCTCTTGTTCTGTCTATCGTTCTCATTCCATCTATCAACTATCATAAAAAACCCACATCATACACAAATCATCTATCTATCTATCTATCTATCTATCTATCTATCTATCTATCTATCTATCTATCTATCTATCTATCTATCTATCTATCTATCGTTCTTTCTATCGCTCTTTCTATCGTTCCATCTATCATTCTATATATTGTTCTATCTTTCGTTCTATCATTCTATCTAATGTTCTATCATTCTATAATTCTATAATTCTCTTGTTCTGTCTATCGTTCTCATTCCATCTATCAACTATCATAAAAAACCCACATCATACACAAATCATCTATCTATCTATCTATCTATCTATCTATCTATCTATCTATATCTATCTATCTATCTATCTATCTATCTATCGTTCTTTCTATCGTTCCATCTATCATTCTATATATTGTTCTATCTTTCGTTCTATCATTCTATCTAATGTTCTATCATTCTATTGTTCTATAATTCTATAATTCTCTTGTTCTGTCTATCGTTCTCATTCCATCTATCAACTATCATAAAAAACCCACATCATACACAAATCATCTATCTATCTATCTATCTATCTATCTATCTATCTATCTATCTATCTATCTATCTATCTATCTATCTATCTATCGTTCTTTCTATCGTTCCATCTATCATTCTATATATTGTTCTATCTTTCGTTCTATCATTCTATCTAATGTTCTATCATTCTATTGTTCTATAATTCTATAATTCTCTTGTTCTGTCTATCGTTCTCATTCCATCTATCAACTATCATAAAAACCCACATCATACACAAATCATCTATCTATCTATCTATCTATCTATCTATCTATCTATCTATCTATCTATCTATCTATCTATCTATCTATCTATCGTTCTTTCTATCGTTCTTTCTATCATTCTATATATTGTTCTATCTTTCGTTCTATCATTCTATCTAATGTTCTATCATTCTATTGTTCTATAATTCTATAATTCTCTTGTTCTGTCTATCGTTCTCATTCCATCTATCAACTATCATAAAAAACCCACATCATACACAAATCATCAATCTATCTATCTATCTATCTATCTATCTATCTATCTATCTATCTATCTATCTATCTATCTATCTATCTATCTATCTATCGCTCCATCTATCATTCTATATATTGTTCTATCTTTCGTTCTATCATTCTATCTAATGTTCTATCATTCTATTGTTCTATAATTCTATAATTCTCTTGTTCTGTCTATCGTTCTCATTCCATCTATCAACTATCATAAAAAACCCACATCATACACAGATCATCTATCTATCTATCTATCTATCTATCTATCTATCTATCTATCTATCTATCTATCTATCTATCTATCTATCTATCTATCTATCTATCTATCTATCTATCTATCTATAGCTGTGGATCTTCAGTGGCCAGTCAATAAAAAAAGAAAAACAGGAGAGTGAAATAGTCACACATGATGGGCGAGAGAGTCCATCAGATGGAGGGTACACATTACTGCTGCAGCTTTCATTCTGTCTCTAAATGATGACTGCAGTCAGGAGCTGTTTGCCAATCATGGAAAACTCTGACAAATGAGGGGGTTGTCTCCTTGATTGAACGAGAAGAGTGTTTCCACTGGCCTCTGCCGTCTTTCTGCCTGCCTCACTCCCTGATTGTACAGACAGCATAACGAGGACGATTTGAGTCACTCGTAGAAAAATTAATGGGAGAAATCACAATGTTCAATACAGAGTCCATAGGAACAGAAGACCTGCCTTCTACTTGTAACAAACTAATTGCCTGTTTTTTTTTTTCTGTCACATTGTTTTGACCAGCTTGAAAAGCACAACTGCTTATTTAATGTGTATGAGTGTTACAAAAAAATGTTAATATTTCCTTTCTGTTCTGCTTGTTTGTTTGCTGCAGTGATCGTGGTTCTCTACGTTGGGGTTAGGCGGCAGAAGAAGAAAGAGACTCTCATGACATCCAAAGAGGACATCCGTGACAATGTCATCCATTACGACGACGAAGGAGGGGGCGAGGAGGACACGCATGCCTTCGACATGGGCACCCTTCGCAACCCCAAAGTCATCAAGGAAAACCTGTTTCGCCGAGACGTTAAGCCAGAGTTGGGTTTGTGTCCACGGCGGCCAATAGGCTCGCAGAACAGCGCTGACATCAGCAACTTCATCAGCCAGCGACTGCAAGAACACGACGGTGACACTTCCGCCCCGCCGTACGACTCGCTGGCCACGTACGCCTACGAGGGCGAGGGCTCGGTGGCCGAGAGTTTAAGCTCTATAGAGTCTGGAAAGGGCGAAATGGAGGAGGACTATGATTACCTCAACGAGTGGGGGCCTCGCTTCAAAACCCTCGCAGGGATATTCGGAGAACGAGCAGAGAGCCAATCAGACGTAACATCCAGCACCACCACTGAAAACAAACACTGATGTTTTTTTTTTGTTTTGTTTTGTTTTTTCATTTCAGTTTTCTACACTGGGTTAAAATAAACATAGATGTGTATTTAGCTTTGACATTTTATTTTCTCTTACCAGATTTCGTTACATTATTTTATAGTTGTTCTTTTTCATCTTTTTTCTTTTAGTTCGCCTTGATTTCACGCTCACAACGAGAGGATAAAGGAAGCCAGGATAAAATGCAGCCTTTGGATTATCTGTAAATGAATGTTGGAGGTTTTCGGTCATATTTATTCAGCTTTGCTTTTCACAAAAAAAAAAAAGAACCACATAGAAGATGCAAAATTTTTCTGACATCCTTAAAAAGTGCCTCAATGGAGTTGGTTTGTTATTCTTCTTTTTATGGTTTAGCTTTGTTTCGTCACCCTTCTTAAGGATGAAAGGCGTCGCTAACCGAAGTTGACCGTGACCTGGATTTCGAGCTTCGGTGGAAAGAGTTTTGAGGAGGAAATGTCTACATGGGCCTCATTTGGCCAAAGATATTTTTTGAATGTTATTTATGATTCTATTTATTTATTTGTGAGGCTGTTGAGACGGGTTGTAACGTTTTGTTATGTATTTATCTATTTATCATGATTTCAAATCGAATATGAATTTCTTATTTTTTTGAAGACACAAGGATTTTCATAATTATTTGCTCCTCACGAGGACATGGACGTTGTAGTCCCAAGAGGAACTTGTATAGACTTGTATTTGTTGTAAAAAAAAAAAAAAACTTTAGGGCTAAACATGAGCTATTACAGTTGAGTCCTGTAATAAACACAGTTTTCTTAAATAAACACCACTTGGAAAAAAAATAAATCACTGCTTGAACATGTTCCAGGTTTTTGTACACTCGTAAAGTTCCATGAAGAACCAACATTCATGGAACCTTTCCATTGCACAAAATGTTCTTTTATAGTGGAAAAATGTTCTTTGTATTATTAAAAATCTTTTTCACAGAGAAAAAAAAAAAAAAAAAAAAGGTTATTTTAACAATTGTTCAATGAAATGAACCCATCACTGCAAAAACCTTTTGGAGTCTTTATTTTTAACAGAATAGAAACCAAAGATCCAATTTAGGCCTGCCCCCAATGCCTTAATATCCCCATGTTAAACTATAGGTCTGATTGTGTTTGCGATATGCTGATATAACAGTCTGAGGAGCAGTGAGGCTGCTGAAAATGAGATGGGTTATCAAATATACTCTTTGATCTTATCTTTGGTGTCTGCTGAGTGGGAAGGACATTTCTTGAATCACTGCCAATCAATGAAAGGAGGGTGAGTATAAAAGGCACACACATGCACATTATATTATTATACTATTTAAAACATAATCTACATCTTATAGAATTAGAATTAGAAATGAGAAAAAAAATGTTTGGTGCTTTTATCCACCCTTTTGGGGAATTTTTTTTAAATTTTTTGCTAAAGCTAATGAAAATGTGCTCATAATTCAATCCATCATTCATGGGCCTGCTGTGAAACCCTCTGTGTCCAAATCAAACATCATCTTGCTGGCAAGTCAACGATGAACCTCTGTACCTGTTGCTTTTGTATTACTTTGTCTCAGGGCATGATCTAGGGCACTCTATGAATATGCAAATTACTCTGTCCTTACTAATTTGTTTAACGACTCTCTCCATGGGGAAGTCAGACAGTGTAAAAATCTGCTGATCTTTACAGTGAGCTCTAGAGCTCATTAGATGGCAGGAAGGTAAAACCGCTGGAAACACTTTGGATGTTGATAACGCACATTAATAAGTTTATGTACAATGAAAGACAAATGATTTTTCAGATTTACATTTAATCATTTAGCAGACACTTTTCTACAAATGAGGAAACTACCATTAATTACAGTTTCAGCAGCATGATGTCACATATAGGCTAATATTTGAAAGATAAAAAGTACAGCTGTAACTAACAACTTCACGTTGTTAACCATATACTATCAACAGTAGTTGAAATGTTTATGTGTGTCTCTCTGAGTGTTTTTCAAGGTTGCAGCAAGGGCATCCGAGTGCATCGGTATCACAGATTACAGTATGATGCTGATATTATAAAGAGGATTTCTTCTTATTTGAAACCTGTTACCAAATTTGTTGTCTGGAACCATAAATTCAGATAAAAAATAAATAAATACTAAAAAAAAGGTTGGCACCAAGACCTTCCTTGTGAACTCTGTCTGTTTTTGTATCTGTTTTCACTCTTTGCCAGACAGCGTATGCCATCCTTTCCTGTGGCATGATGCTCAGACACTCATTCTGTCTCCCTTTCTCAAGGGTATTTTAAGTCCTCGTGTATCTGGGTTGTACATGGATGGATGGTTAGAGTGTGAATGTGTGTACTCGTGTTCTTGTGTATTAAAGTAAAGGGAATTTTAATTTCATCTCATCTGAGGTAGATTATGTTCAAACCTCCTGTCCTTGTGGCGTTAAAGTCATGCTCTGAAAATACTTAATCATGCTATCCAATCTCACTCTCTTTCGCCTTTGCTTGTATTGTTCTTCATGCTTCATATCCAGAATCTACTCAGAATGAGCTTCAATTCCCATGCTATAATCTACAACTATTGGATTTCTAAACTACATTTGTAAGAACAAACTGCTCTCGGGTGTAACTTTGACATGACCCCCCTGAATGCTGAAAAATAGTCAAACGTATTGAATTATTGTAGTTTTTGGGTTTACTAAACTTTTCTGAAGCTCTTACAAATTTCATCCTGACGCAGATTTTCTACAATTTATTTTAGTCGAACCAGCAAGCATAGCAGGTGAGTTTGATTAATGCATTTTTCATAATACAGATTTTATTTTCATCCTTAATTCTGTCACTTTTAGTAACTTGTTGTCTTGTGATGCCATAATGAGTTAATTTGTTCATTTTAAAATGATCTTCTTATGTTTAACATGCAGTAATTAAGCACTTTGATTTCTGTAAAATTTACATTCCTCAAAGAAAACATAAGATGAGAAACTTTAAATTCAATTTAAGACCATGTAAATAAACAGAATCAAGTAATTGCTTAAGTAATTGCTGCAATTTAAGTTCATTTTAGACATTTGTTTAAAATAAGCAAATGACTTCAACATAAAAAGCCATGCCATATACGTACAGTAAAGGGAACTTCATCAGTATTAATTATCTTTTTAATTTGTTACCATTAAGTTCCTAATTAATGAAAAGAGAAAATAATGAGATGAGATTGTTTAATTAGTAAAGTATATAATTCACTCAATTACACAAAGATAGCATTACCACTTATATTATACAACACAAAATTATTGAATAAGCTTTTCGTTGTTGCATTTCCAGCAAAACTAATCCTATTGTGACTTACACCTTTACTGTGATACAGATTTTGGTCATGCTCACTCTGCCTCTCTCAACTCATACTTAGTCATGATAATGGAAGGTGAAACACCATCATATGTCAGTGTGTTTCATACTGCGCGGCTGCGACAGAAGCAGGTCAATGTCTAAACATAATTTTTTATCTTGAAGTGTCAGGCAAGACATCTATTACCATTAATATATGTGGCAGACTATGTTATCCTGCAGAAAAGGTCATAACCTTGTCACTTCCCAGCTCGATAACACACTTCTTGCTCAGGGAACACAGGCGCCCTGTGACCAGTCAAGGAACATATATTGGTTTTATTACAGGATCACACATATTAGCAGAATAGACGATGATCCAAGCAGCCGTCAGATTTTATTCACAACTTTCCTATTGCCCTTTTAATGCTATAAATTAGATTCCTGTCAGTTACACTTCTAGCCTGCCAATGTCCCTTGTGACATTGAGTAGTAGCCAGGTAGCCTCTGATTACAGTAAGTAAATAAGGCGGTTACGCTATTGCGAAATATAGACAGGCTGATCTACTCATTAGTAAAACAACTATCGAGTCAGAATTCCTGAATGAACCAGTTTTTGGAGTTGGCAATGTAACATAAATTGTTCAAAGGGTTAGCAAAACAAAACAAACTAAATTGGTTCGCGATTCATTCAAATCATTAATTCGAACGCCTCACTCACACATTGAACCACTCGCTGAATGTACTGAATCACTTGAACAGCTTCTTCTCTCAATGACTCATTCGAACAGCTCTCTAACACAATGAATAATTCAGTCAACTCACTCATACACACTGAAGCGTTTGGAAGCGGTTTCTCATCTCAGCGGTGCTTTAGGCCAGATATCAAAAAGAGTGCTGGATAACTTGGGTATTAAGCTACAATACATTGAAAACAAAGCATCGTCTGTCAGCGATGAAGAACTGTTCACAAAGTTCACCATCTGCACGTGAAGCTCGTGAACGAGTCTATACAGGAGGTATCAAAACAGTACATGAAAACACATGGCATGTTTTTAGAGATACACCTGTGCCATGTACTATGACTTTGCAAAACATGGGAAGCAAGTTATTTTTGATTGGAAATGACATATTTTGCCTTTAATGAGGGGATAACACTTGTATTTGATGCATTTCAGCTGGACCTGCTTTAGTGACTGAAGACATTATAACCTTAAATGAATAAATACAATTGGTACTTTTTAAAAACCGAGAATGTTAACTCTAAAGCCAGTTTTTTGACCTAGTAAAACCACCGCAAGGATACACTTTGAAATCCTGCTGTTCTCAGTGAAAAGGTAAATATATAAATAAAAGCACTATTCAATAATCCTGAAAGGAGAAAAAAACAAACACAAAACATCAGGTTAAAGTGAAAGGTAACAAAAGTAATCAGAGTATTTCCATTTATCAAGGAGAGGCTTTACAGTCTACAGTGCACTATGAATAAATGATTCCCTGTTGATCGTTTTGCACTCAGGACTTAAGAGTAAACATGGCATGCTTTAACGTGCTTAAGGAAAGGAGGTGCATTTTCTCACAGTTTCTTTATTATTAGGCAAAGATTATCATTCCCTTTATGCATGCACTTCACAGGCTGTTTCAGTAGTAAAGCACATCAATTTTAAAACAGCATCTCAAACGCCGTAGGAGTTTCTTTGATAGCTGAAGAGGGCAAATGAAAAATTAGAACTTGAAAGCAGGGAGAGAATTGTTGAATTGTGAGTATTTTTGATTCTTCCTCGACTTTTTGCTATTTTATTGACAGTAAGAGATTAGAGGTCACAGGAGATGATAATGCTCAGTTTAGACACCACCATGTAATAGATCATTGGATCCTCTGCAGTGAATGGGTGCCATCAAAATGAGAGTCCAAACAGCTGATAAAAACACAGTTAGCCACAAGTAATCCACACGACTCCAGTCTTCAGTGTTGGATTTGTGCATATTCCTCTTCTGATTCAGATGAGAACACTTTTTCTTTGGAGAAAGCAATACTATGGATAGAAAACTTAACTATTTTTAACTATTTTAGCCTGCAGCAATGGTTTGTAAGACATTTTTACTTACAAACACACAACTTTTAGCTTCACAAGATGTGAATTGATGGACTAAAATAGTGTCTTACTTGTGGATTATTGTGATGTTTTTATCAGCTGTTTGGACTCTGATTCTGACGGCACCCATTCACTGCAGAGGATCCACTGGTGAGTAAATTTTCACTCGATATTGTTAAAACATATTCTAATGAAACGGAACATGTCATGGATGACATGCAGTGTTTAGTGTTTTAGAAACTGAGTATTGTATGTGTAAAATGTACTGAATGTATGAAGCACCTGTCACATATTTTATTTATTTATTTTTTAAACAAGATCCCTGATTATTTCAGTCCTTAACAGGTTGTGAAGCATATTTGGGCTTGGATTGTTTAGTTAACCTGTCACAAAATAAAGCAGATTTGCAAAAAGAAGCTGTAAGTGTGGGTCAGTGAAAAAAAAATATATAATAGGCCAGACAGCAAACCCACAGCTTGCAGCAAAGCTATTTCTCATTTCACCTGCAAAGAGACCATTTACATAGGAAAATGGTTATAAAATCTAATTATGAAAATGTAATTAACGTTATAAGTTAACATCATAACATTTTAAACAGGCAGAACAATGAAGCACTTGCACAGCATGCAGTGGAGAGGAAAGGAGAAGCTCAGCGTGTGTCAGAAAGACAAGTAACAGACTTGTACACGGCACTTAATGTAGCAGGTGATTTTAGGTGTGATCTCATCCTCTCCTTGGATCATAATTGCGATCCTGCTGTTTCTAGACTTTGAGCAGACAGAACAGAGAGCTCTTAGATCACTGGCTCCCTGAAGACACCGGTACGAGCCGAGCTGAAACATGGTACCACAGGAGGAGACTTTTTGATTATTTTGAAAGCTTGACACATTCATGAAGTTATTCGGCGTCAATTAATTCACTACTTCCGTTTGCCTGACCCCTGGGGTTCGGAATAATGACAACATGCCTGTCAAGCTACAAAACACATCTAAAGTCACATGATGGAGTTGTGTGATAAAACAATTTTAATTTCCTTATTGTAATTCTTCTGATTATTTCAGTGTATCATTCAAATTCAGTATGACACTTGGTCCAAGTTTGACATAAGATGTCATAACAAAACGTCAGTCTTGTCAAACCTGATGCGACGCATCTAATGCTGACATGTTTGATTTCAGCGCTGCAGCAGTGGGAAAGATTTATGGTAAATAATGCTTTTATTGTCTCTTTGCCTTTTTTAGAACAGAAGTGATGACTATGAACCATTAATATTCAAATTATTCAAAAATCCAGTATCAAAATCAGTGGATTCACTGTGTTCTCTGTAAAAGTTTAAACTCTTTAAATGAGGTTAAGGTTCCAAGACATTTCACATTTTCACTTTTTGGAATTCAGTGTTATTGGGATATTAAATTAAATAAGCAATTATTGTGCCTTAATTGAATGTTTCCACATTTTCAGCCAAAATATATTCGTACCTCTGAGGCATTCAAAATCATGGCATGGAAGTAACTTAAACCAAAATAATTATATTGTGAGAACTAAGCTTGTTAAATTAAAATAACTTGAAATCATTAATTATAGTTAGGGTTGCAACAAGGTGGAAAATGTAGATACATTTCCAGAACTTTTGGAAAACTTCCAGGATTTTATTTAAAATTTTTTGGATACTTCCAGAAAATTTTGGAAACTTTTGGAAAGTTTCTTGGAATTTACTGGAAGTGTTCCACCCCTTTGCAAAATGATTATTCACTGCAGACTTGCTACACTGTAAAAAGTGATAATTTGACTTAACTTAAAAAAAACTGAGGAAACCCGTTGCCTTAAAATTTTTAAGTAAATAATTAAAAAAAAAAATATAAGTTAATTGAATTGTCAAGTTCACTTATATTACGTTCTGCCCTCTAGTCTAGGGGTTTCAGAGCAGAAGTAATCAAATTAAAAGCGGTGATCAAATAAATAAGTGAACGTTGAGAAGTCTCCTTTTCCTCTATCCCAGCTGTTATCACGTTCACCAGTAGTACTTACAATAAAGGTTCACACAAAAATCCTCTACTTAACACCATAACACAAAAGAATAGCAAATGTCAAAAATATACTTAATTATTTTATTTAAGGAGTTAACATAATCCAAAAGAATAACTATTGAAAATATACAATATCAGGGCAGATAATCAACTTAAATAACCAAAGCATCAGGAGAGAGCAAATGCCAAAATAACAAACAAAACAGTCTTTCTAAAGGTTATAACAAAATAACTTCCCTGGCAAAAGAAAACAAAATAAAAGACAATAATCTTACCTCCCTCCCTGACTAAAGAAAAACAGGTGAAAAGTTTAGAAGGGGTTAAACCCAAATAAATCGGCGCCCAACTCCCTACATGGTTTCACAATACTAGATTCACACAGAATCTCAACATTAACGTTGCTGCAACCACACCTTAGGTTCACCTATCACAAATTGCTCAAGAGCAAATAATACAACAACATCTCTGGGATAGCAGAAAAGGGACTCCTCCTGAGCGGTGTCTCTCTGCTCCTTTATCCCTCTTGCACACTGCGTAACAGGGAAGCCATGCTGTCGCTAATTGAAATCACCTGCAGATGGTTTGGACCGCTACTTAGCAGAGAGGGAGATGAAGAGAAAAAGAGGGAGGAGAAAACAACATGTGACCATCTCCCAATATACACAATTACGTCAGGGGACGTAACACTTAACTTAAAAAAAAAAAAAAAAAAAATTATGTACTTAATAATTTTAAGGCAACTGGTTTCCTCAGTTTTTTAAGTTAAGTCAACTTTCACTTTTTACAGTGTAATCTCTCTATATAAATTATAGACACATTATATTAAATGATCCATATTATAGATGAGTGTTTTTGCCATTTTTCAAATCAACACGCTCCTTTTAACATCGCAGCTCTGCAACTTTCTGAGTTTCCCACTTGTAAATATGACTTTGGTTGGTCATTCATGTGCTCTGAACTCATAATTACAATATTTCTGAAGGGCACATATAAGAAACAATAAATTCTGTATATTAAATCAATTAATAGTATTTCCAATTAAAGCTGATTTGAAATATTCAGTTTTAATCAAGTTTATTTTTGTTTCACTTTTTATGATACAAATCATTTCAAATTAATTTGACAGGGAATATTACACTGTAAAAAATATCATTGCTGTATGTTTTACATGAATATACTACTTAGTTTTTCTACTTAAAAACTTCATCAAATTCAATGTCCTTTTAATTACTGATTAAATTTATTAGTAATTTCTGAGTCCAAAAAATAGTTTTACCATTATTTCATTTATTTTTTGCCCCCCAGTGTATGGTGTCTTGCAAACTTTGAACAAGCAAGCCAAAGGCGATTAGTCTGTAGCAAGAGAAAATGCCACGTCAGAGCTCTGATTCTCTGTGTGGAGGAAAAACAACACTATAATTATATAAATTTATGATAAATGATTTGCGGTCTGGGTGGAATCGCGGGTCCAGTAATTGGTGACCTGTGCTCTAGTGTGTAGTCGCCTTTAGTCTTCCCCGCTCTTCCACCTGTAATTACCTCAATAATGACTGTAAAGCTAAACAATGATCTGTGTTTAGTTTATAACGCTGCTAATCAGGTCTATTGTCCAGGGTTACGCCCTCAACGCCACACTTGCAATAGTTCACCGTCACTGCTTCTGCCAACCAGCTGCGTCATGTGATTTCATCACTAATTATGAGCCTCCAGACGGCGGGAGGATTTACAGGTCAGCTCTGTATCAGCTCCACACAAACATTCCCTCACATCCCACCATCTGATCCCATCGTACGCCTCGGTCCTTCACTCTTTTTACGCACTGGCTGTCCGCTGATGGAGCCCTTGCAGTAAATTGAAAAGGATGACGGTCTGACAGTTTGATGATAGTAATTATCTCCTCAGCACTAGCTGTAACATTTTCACAACGATCAACAAATGCGACGAGGCTGGTTGGACGGACTGTTTCTGTGTGAAGTTTGGTAGCCACAAAAAATGCAGTCCCTCTGAAAATGTGAACACCGAAGACAAAAGAAACCTACAGGCTATAACTTTACTGCTGATTGTGTGTTTTAAAGATGGATGGACAGGATTGTTTCATCCTGGAGGCAAGCGGACACCCAGGGGTCTGAAGACAGGAAGTGGTGAATTAATTGATGTTTTTTCAAAAACATTTTACAAATCTGTCAAGCTTTCCAAATAGTCACACTGTGCAGTTCTCCCTCTAAGCTGCTTGAGTGCATTGCTGCGTGCGTACTTCAGATGTTGCCCCCATGAAGATGGAGAACAATTTTTGCTGAAGACAAACTTAAAAAGCTGTGCGTTTTATTTTCTCCGATTTCAGAGTAAAATTGATGAATAACATCCATTCATATTCCAATTGATTTCACATTCATAGCAGCCCACAAAGGCGGTAAATTATTATAATTCATTTAAAATATAAAAAAAAATGTATATATTTATAATAATAATAATATGAAGAATACTATTTATAAATATCTAAATATTACAATATTATATATTCTCAATTCTCTATTCTTAAATTAGATTTTGAATCCAGTATTTTCTGTGTCTCCAACTTTTGTGCCCAATGTTAAATATCATGTTTCTGCACAGGTGGCTGAAGTGTTCGCCCAATTGATTTGGGTTTTGCTCAGCAAGAACACAAATTAGAGGAAACATTGCCAGCAAGCATCCCACTATAGTTTGGTCACAGTTAATGGCCAATGGGGGGCGCTGTAGGGTTTC
This sequence comes from Onychostoma macrolepis, assembly GCF_012432095.1. Lineage (NCBI taxonomy): Eukaryota > Metazoa > Chordata > Actinopteri > Cypriniformes > Cyprinidae > Onychostoma > Onychostoma macrolepis. The sequence goes on along the minus strand of NC_081166.1, from coordinate 5,511,181 downwards.
ATCCTTTTCAGGTCTTCAGGCCAAGTCTTTCCGGGGTTTTTTTTTGTTTTGTTTTTTGTTTTTTTCTTGAGTCTGGTGACCCAACACTAGCTAACCTCCATTTGATTCCTGCAGCTGTTCCCATGGCAATCAGTCACTTGTGGTTTAAAGGCTTGTTTGAGTGAAATAGCGTAGTCTGTGCTTGTGTTACAGCCCTTTGTCTAACTTGTCTGTAAGCAAAATGTGAGCAGAATACACAGGTGTCAGCATGTATTTGGGGGACACTTTGACCTCCACGTTGCTTTGTATAACTGTGTGAAAATCAGGAAATGTTTAATTTTCCTAAACAGGCATTTGTGGAAGTGCACAGAAAAGGAATAATCCACTCAGAATGAATGAATAAAAAAATAAATTTAGACTCAGGCCATCCAAGATGTAGATTAGTTTGTTTCTTCATCATGATTTATGGACTGGAGTGGTGTGGATTATTGCGATGTTTGGACTCTGATTCTGACGGCACCCATTCACTGCAGAAGATCCATTGGTGAGCAAATGATGTAATGCTAAATTTCTCCAAATCTGCTCTGATGAAGAATCCAACTCATCTACATACATCTCGGATGGCCTGAGGATGAGAACATTCTCAGCAAATTAATTTTTTTTTCAGTAAAATATTCCATTAAACATTTAGAAATCACAACAGAAATCACACACATATAGGAAAGGGTAAGTGTGTGTGCAGGCTTGAGCATGCATGTGTGTGCGCACAGGTGTTTGCGTATGTGCAGCTAGCTGTCTAAACCGTTTAGATGTCTGATAATTCCAATAGATTAGATCCCTGAAGCTGTTTTTATAAACCTCTTTTTATCCCCCGACATGTCACCATTACTTTTCTCTGTTGTATAAATATGGTTAATAATCTGCCATCTCCCAGAGAAACGACTAGGATGTGTTGATCTCCGTGGAAACCATTGGGGACTGAACCACTGTTATTTTCCAGGCACATAGTCTTTGAACAACATTATCTGTGACTAGAGATTGAATGCCATATAATACTTAGAGTTGATTTTGACCTGTAAGAGATTGCTTGGACTTCCATTCGGTGATGTAGCAATAACACGCTTCGCTTTTAAAAAGAGGGTTTGTTATAGACTTTGCCTGCTAACGCTAATAAATCATACATAGAATGTTACTAGCAGTATTGATTTTGAGTCTTTAGATTGAATGTTGAGAGTACTTTATTCTTTGATCCTCATAATATACATAAATGTAAACGTTCTACCTTAAAATGACATTGGAGAATACCCACTGACTTGGATATTGTTTGTTATTGTAAATCAATAGCAGGGCAATAAAGTTTGATTGATACAGTCAGGAAGGTTGCGGAAAGGTTGTTCTGTTGTCATAGCCTGAGATGTGAGCAGTTTCTCACCACTTTTGTTCACACTGACATGTCAGGGTCACCTCATTTGTTTTTACTTGCGTGTATTTGGTGGCAAGGTGTATATTGGTGTACATTTTGTATGCTTGGTTAGACACTGAAATGTGCAATATTACCATATTACAACTTTAGAGATGTACACATAATCCGGAGACTGATTAGAATTAGAATTAGTGAAGCTTTAAAGCTTAAAAATATTAATTAAGTAGTGTTTATTTTTGCAGAATGCAGTATATTTATCATCAAAATGCAACAAGAATGTATTTTAAGTGAAGCACCATTTATTTTCTTTAAAGATTTTTGTCTTGTAAGTAATAAGTACATTACTATGCAAAAAGTTTGAGGTCGTTAAGATTTTGTAATGCATGTTTATTTATTTATTTTATTTTTTTTAAGTTCCCCAAGACTGAATTTGATCTGATGCAGTAACACAGTAAAATACGTAAAAATAGTAATATTATGAAATATATTACAACTTTAAATATTTTCATGTATTTTAAAATGTAACGTATTCCTGTGATGGCAAAGCTGAATTTTCAATGTTGAAAAAACTTGTTTCTTTTTTTTTTTTTTTTCTGAACAGAAAGTTCAAAATAACAGCATTTATTTGAAATAGAAAATAGTCTTTACTGTCCCTTTCGATCAATTTAATTTAACATATTTCAGAAAAAATAAATAAATAAATAAACTGAACATGTAAATGCAATAACTACGTTAAATAAATGTGATAGTGATCATTATATATAAAAATAAATTATATATATATATATATATAAACTCCATGAAAATGTACTTTTAGACATACAATTGGACAAAAAGTGCATATCAATACTTTAGACATAAGGACTGTTTTGATTCATATTAATAGTCAAAATCTCACTTTATTAGCTTGCATCAGTATTGGAGCACTGCTTTCTCAATTATACATTTTAAAATGGGAAAGACTGATATAGAGTATTATAGTATAATGTGTCTTACATTTGTGAGGAAAGTGATTCATGAAATAAAGACTTGAGAAACCATGAAGTTACACGTGTCACTGAGTGCCTTAAATCTGCTAGTAGAGTTTGCTAGCACTTGTCTGAAACAAGAGCAAATATAACAGCAGAAATGAGATGCACGCCTGCAACTATAACACTTTTGGCAGTGTGTGACACACACATATTAGATGGAGTAAAAAAAATAAGGCAATAGGGATAAAATTTGAATAGGGATAAAATTTGGAACTGATGTTATGCCTCTGAGATACAACACCTTAATTTTGTGTTAAAAGTGGAGGTGTGGGGTTGAAGATGCTTAGCTTTATTTTTTATTTATTTTTTTTAACAGGTAGTGTAGATATTGTTACTTTTTTGCAAAATGCAAAGTTTCAAGTTCAAGTTGTATTATTTAGATGAGTTCATCTGTTTAATGTTTGGCTAGAAATGCTGAAACAGCTGTCTTAACAGAGTTGTATATGCCATCGGTACACAATTAGTTAGTATAATTTGTTTAAAGGTCACCCACATTAACTTACTCTTGTTCCATATGGAGCTAAAATATGGTGAGTGTCTTCATAATGGCCTTAATTTAAGTAGATCAAAGCTGGAAGAAGTGTGATATTCCGACATGTTATTCTTGAATGTGTTATTCCATAAATAATGGGTGGAGAATCTCAATGACACATTTTCAACACATTCTTGACAAGTATTCTCAGAGTTAAACACATATTAATGGCTAAAATGAGACTTCTAAAATTAAACTCACGTCTTGAAATAAGAACAAAACAGACCTTTGAAGGATGGCTGCTACTGTAGAACAACATCAGTGTTGCAGAGTAGCTAACTAAACTTTATTATTATTATTTTTTTTTATTTTTTTTTTTTGTGACAGTAGCTCTTCTGACAACTTTTCCAATTACAAACTTCTCTTTCCTGAGCACTTTTGGTCACATTGTATTGTGCATATGTATGGGCGAGCTAGCTGAAGTAATAAGCCAATATGCTTTCCTAAAATGCTCTGTCTATTTTGTGGCACTTGGAAGTGAGCATCTTTTTTCTTTTGCTTTTTCTTTCTTTCTTTTTTTTTTTTTTTTGTGAATTTGTTCATTCGGATGGTTCATATAAATTAACCTGGTATAAAATGAATTTGTTCCTGTGCAGAAGTTTCTGTGTTGCATTTTTACATAGTAAAATATTCTAGTGCTCCTGTTTGTCACTCTTTCACACAACTATATTGGGCAGAGACTAAGTGCAAATAGTGATAAATGCGGTTTGCATAGTCTAAATGGCATAAGTCACTATTTGCACAAAGTGAAAATAGCATAATTTCAATTACTGGCACTAAGCTGAAACAGTGTTTTATGCAATTTATACTTAGTACACATAGTGGCGGATACATACTCTTTGCACTTCAGAAAACAGAATGCAATAACAACATATTCAGTGTAATTGTTCTAGTCTATTCTATTATGTAAGTCATAAATGGATGCTGCTTTTTGGGACCATACTTATCCCTATTTCAAAATTCCATTCCTAAATTCCCCTAACCATACTGAAACTGTTGATCAGTAAAAGTCCAGGAAGGGAGCCACAGTTTTGAGCATATGTTTGAACAGTATATTTGCCTATTTTTACTAACCTACGGCGATTTTTTTTTTTTTAACTAACCCACTGTCTTCAAAGCCATCGTGTTTTGTTTGTAGGCTGCTTTCGCAGAACGCACTCTTGAAGTGTTGCCATGCACTCTTAATGTATTATTTATGTATTTATTTATTTTTTGGCAACACTGAGTTAAGATATAGCCTATACAAAATAGATCTAGACTACACTTAATAACTCTCAACTAGAAAGAAACACACATGGTTGTGTATGATTGTAAATGTAACTCTGTGTATGTGTGTGTGTGTATATACAGCGGGTAAAATAAGTATTGAATGTCACCATTTTTCTCATTAAATATATTTCTAAAGGTGCTGTTGACATGAAATTTTCACCAGATGTCGGTAACGACCCAAGTAATCCATACATACAAAGAAAAAAAAAACAAATAAGTTCATAAATTAAGTTATTTGTAATAAAATGGAATGACACGCTTACTAAAATTGATTTAATACTTCGTACAAAAGCCTTTGTTGGTAATGACAGCTGCAAGACGCCTCCTGTATGGAGAAACTAGTCGTATGCATTGCTCATGTGTGATTTTGGCCCATTCTTCCACACAAAAGAGTCTTCAAATATTGTAGGTTCCATGGGCCTCTTTTATGAACTCTGATCTTTAGTTCTTTCCATGAATGTTCTATTGGATTCAAGTCAGGTGATTGGCTGGCCATTCTAGCAGCTTTCTTTCTCTGAAACCAATTGAGAGTTTCCTTGGCTGTGTGTTTGGGATTCATTGTCTCGCTGAAATGTCCACCCTCATTTCATCTTCATCATCCTGGTAGATGGCAGCAGATTTTTATCAAAAATGTCTCGGTACATTTTTCCATTCATCCTTCCTTCAACTATATGAATTTTGCCAGTGCTACACCATGATGTTTTGGGGTGATGTGCAGTGCCATCTGACCTCCAAACATGGTGTGTATTATGGCATCCAAAGAGTACACTTTTTGTCTCATCTGACTAGACTATATTCTCCCAGTATTTCATAGGCTTGTCTAAATGTTGTGCAGCAAACTTTAAATGAGCTTCAACATGCTTTTTCTTTAGCAATAGAGCCTTTCATGGTGAGCGTGCATACAGGCCACGGCGGTTTAGTGCATTACTTATTATTTGCTTTGAAACAATTATACATGCTAATTCCAGGTCTTTCTGAAGCTCTCCACAAGTGATCCTTGGTTCTTGGACACCTCTTAATTCAATAATTATTTTTACTCATTTGTCAGAAATCTTGCGAGGAGCACCTGGTCATTGCCGGTTTATGGTGAAATGATGCTTTCCACTTCCAGATTATGGTGCTCAACAGTGCTCACTGGAACATTCAGAAGTATAGAAATCCTTCTGTAACCAATGCTATAAGTATGTTTTGCAACGATAACACTAGGCGCGTTTACATGTACACTTTTTTGTCATTCCGATTAAAATCATTCCGATTGAAAGATTCGATGAACTGTTTACATGAGACGTTATCTAATCCGATATGGTGTTTACATGTGCCTGTGCTTTCGATTTTAGGATATGCTAATAGCCTACAGTGACAACAAAAACAAGTCACCAGAGGAAAAAACGCCCATATTTACGTTAATATTTTTAATATCTGTTTGCACTTGCTTAGAATAAACGGTTAATATTTGAATCCCTTGCGTTCATTCGAGCGCTCAGTCATATGGCCAGAACGCGATCATAGAAATCATATGTCCCTCTGTAATGCAGCTGAGATTAATTGTACTCTGATACTACAAAGTTGTACTGTACTTAAATGGAACAAATACACGATTTCTTACCAAGAGTTGCTGAACAATGAATCAAAGGAGCATTGCTTTATCACAATCGTGTTTCAGACAACATTCATGGCGTGAGGACATAAATTCAAGTAGATCGGAAATTATGAATCTGTCATCTATACAAATACAAATGACAAAGGCAACTTTTGGTCAAGTTGTTTATGTTCATTGAGCTACTTTCACTATCATCACTGTGTTGTTTCTAAGCTGAAAAGCAGAAAATTGCGCTTCATTTCAGATCTGTTTTTCACTCCGGACATGAGAGCATATAGTCCGTCACACAGCAAGCGTTCTCCTTTCTAATGTGTTTTTAACTGTATAATGGAAATTTTAACTTTATACCTCCACTATTACCCAGTCTCTACTGTTGTGTCGGTGTCCCCAAATCACAGAATGTACCGTTGCCGACATCATCACGTTCACGTTCTGACGACCCGACCTCTGGACGTGATGACGTAGACGCAAAGTAATCGGTTTAAAGTGTTTACATGGCAGGATTTTAATTTTGTTCGGTTTATAGAAAGGTTTATCCCACCCCTCTCAAACCGATTACAATTTCATTCGGTTTGGGCATTTTTATTCCGATTGAGGTGTTTATATGGAGCATTTTCATTCGGATTGGACTTTTAAACCGATTACAATGCTCCATGTAAACGCACCTATTGTGACGGTCTTGAGAAAGCGCTTTGCTTTTACCCATCATGAAATGTTTCTTTCGTGATACGTTGGTCATGAGACACCATTTTATAGGCCATCAGTTGGGAATGAACCAACTAATATTAATTTCCACTGACAAGGGGCAGGATTGCTTTCTAATTACTGATAGGTTTCAGCTGGTGTCTTGGCTTTCCATGCCTTTTTGCACCTCCCTTTCTTCATGTGTTCAATACTTTTTCATGAGCTTCTCCAACACTTATATTCTGAGCTTACTGAAGGAAAGAAAAACCTGTGGGAAAACAAGTAGAAGAGGGAGAAGTGAGTGAGAGATGTAGATGCAGGTGAGCAGCTTAAGTGATTGAGATGGAAATAATTCAGAGATGAGTGCAGGGAGAAGCTTCTGTAAATGTCTAAATTACAAGAACCAAATCACAGCTCCTAAAAAATAAAAAAAAAATACTCATGCAAAAACATACATTCAGTTTGAAGTACACAGTTTATGGTAATGCATGCTGTTCGCTGTTGACCAATTTAAGTGTCTTCCAAGAACATAAATGCAAATCCATCAATCAACAATAAAATGTTGTCATTACGACTAAATGGAAAGTAGTGCTTTAGCATATCTTTGACAATAAATGGAAAGTATTTTGTGTATTTTCTAGCCACAAAAGATTGCTAATGAATCTTTTAAGGAACCAAGTTGATAATAGCAACCAGAATCCTTAAAATGCCTAGTCATGTGATTCTTCATGACTCTGTGTGACTGGAGCGTTTCGGTGACCTTTCGGTTCCTGTGATTGCTTGCAGGTATTTGCCATTATCGTTCTAATCTATTTTTGCTATTTTTGTCCCCATCACCTCTTCTCTCTCTCTGTTTTTTTTTTCTTTCTCACATCATTCATCCTCTCGTGCCCTCTTTCTTTCTTCTTCCCTCACCGAGGATTATCTTATTGAGTTTCCCAGAATGCCGAGGGAGGTTGAAAGCTGTTGGTGGGATGAGACATTTAGTGGTTGGCTGCCTGTTGTTAGCACTCTAGTGTATGCTGCTCCATCTTCGCTGTCTCCTTCTTGCTTTGACCTTTGGCACTGAAAGGAAAACTCTGGAGCTCTGGAGTGCAGATGCCAGGGAGTCTTTAATAGGTCTTCGCCACCACAGAAAGCCAATTCTGTCTTTTGTCCTTGGCATAGCAGGATGGAGCGAATGTGCATGCAAAAACAAGATGTTCACTTTAAGGTCCTTTTAATGTTTTATTTTTAGCACACACTTTATTTATTAGCATGTATTTTTGTTAAGTAAAAATATAAGGCATGTGCGTCTCTCAAATGCTGCAACCTAAAACATATACATTTGTTGTCCCTCAATTTTGAATTAAAAGTGGCATATTTACAACAAAATTGCACAGACTTTTTAATGCACACATGGTATAAATGTGGCATAAATAGTTTTTTTTATTTTTTTATATATATGTTATTCCTGTGATGCAAAGCTGAATTTTCAGCATCATTACTCTAGTCTTCAGTGTCACATGATCCTTTCAGAAATCATTCTAAGATGCTGATTTGCTGTGAAAGAAACATTTTTTTGTCATTTTTTCGATTTTAAAAATTTATATTAAACTTAATATTTTTATGGAAACTGTAATATTTTTTTTTCAGTATGTAAAGATAGAAAAACTAATTTAAAAAATGCATTCATTTGAAATAGATTTTAGTAAGTCTTTATTGCAATTTTTTATCAGTTAAATTTGTACTTGTTATTTAAACGCATTATTTTTTGTTACATGAATGACCCAAAACTTGCATGCACTCTAAAGTTTTAATACTGTATATTTTTATGTTTTATTGCAATTTGTCAAAAAATAAATGCATACACTTTTCAGTTAAAAAAAAAAAAAAAATTAACGAAACAAAAATACTAAATGTATCTTAAGAAATAGGAACAAATCATATTTATAAAGATACATTTAGTATTTTTTTCTTACATTTTACATCCATCTATCCCTGATTGGTTGACAATGGTTGTGCTATTATTCAGCTTATCTTTCTTTTTATCCCTCCTTCCTTCCTTCCCTTGGTCTTGTAGATATGATGGCCCAATATTCATTTTGACAGTGCCAATAGTGTGCATGCATGAGCTGGTATTAAGATGCAGTGCTTGTAGTGAAGAAAATGGTTTGATTCTATGGAAAGTGGCAGCATTCATTTGTGGTGATGACAGCATGACATTGCGGACAGGGGCATGTTAAAATGTCATCTATTGAGTCACAGCCTGAAGAGTTGAAGGGAAAATGAGGGTGAACCTCAAAGAGTGCAACACTTTTCAATTTTACTACAGGAATCTGTCGGCACCCGCTGCGGTGCAGTTAATCAGACTCGTGCACTTTTCCCTTCATGTCAACGGTGTGAATATGTTCCCTTCCCACACCAAAGCTTCGTTTCTTTATCTTCTGCCGCTTTACCGCCTTCACGCTGCTTGATAGTGATCTGATCACACGTGCTTTGATCACGGCATGGGCTTTCAGACCGCAGACATGGGCCAGAGCTCTCCGAGAGGTAATCCGAAGTGCTCTGCTGTCAGACACGTTGCTAACTCATGCAAGGAAGCCTCTTTCAGCGGGGTTCATTCTGCCAATGCTTTCAAATTGGCTTAAGGGTCTTGTGGCACTTTTTATCTGAACTTCAATAACTGCTCAAGCTCCTCTTGGTGTATCTGTTCAAAACAGGGCTTGACTGTGCCATTTCCCCTTTAACTAAGTCAATACCTCATGAATTATTTACTCTCTCCAAAATTGGGGCAAAAAAGATTAGTATTAAAGGACTTTCGTTTGACAAAGGCATCTTCTTAAGTGCCTACAGGAGGCTTTGGCTGGAATAGCTGGCCAGTAATGGATGGGATTTTGATTCTTTCCAGTAACTCAAAGCTTTTAAATCTGTTCACAAAAAAAAAAAAAAAAAAAGAAATATATATATCTATATCTTCATATATCTTCACTGGCTCCAGTAGGTGGAGACCAAGGGTTCAAGAGTTTGGCTAGTTAGCATGGCAACCTGCTGGTACATGTTGTAACTACTCCATCTAGCAGTTTTTTGTTGTGTTTTGTTTTTGCAAATGTGTTGTTTAGTGTGTGTGTGTGTGTGTGTGTGTGTGTGTTTGCAAGCAATATAATGGCAAATATTTAATTGCATTGTAAGAGATATTTTACCACTGTCTTTATTTATTTATTTATTTATGTTTTACTTGTATTACTTTCTTTCTTTCTTTTTTCAGGGATCTTGAAGGGTCTGTCTTTGACATTGCCTCTCAAAATATTTGGGAAGAGTGTTTTTGTTTTTGTCTTGATGTGTCTTTTTCATTTTATACATTATTATCATTGAATAATTCACTATACAGATTTGTTCAAAAGCAGTCATTAATTCACACCAACATTATTATCCTTTATCAAGACACTCATGTCTAGTATAATTTTTTCCACACTTGACAACAGATCTATAAATTGTTCATTTTGTTGACTGCTGAAAAAAAAAACTAAACAAATTAATGTATTTCAATAATTTCCTAAAGCCATTTTAATTGTGTATGATCAGTCATAAAGTGGGATCATTTTCTGCCTCTTTTGCTTCCACTTTTCGTTGTTGGCCAGGAGTTAATTGAAAATTAATGAGACAGATTTGTTCAGTGATTTCTTCAAAAACAAACAAAGCACCATTTGCCGATATTGTCTCTTACTTAACTAAGGAATATTAAAAGCATTTCTGCCAGGCTGAGGGGATCTGACCGTTTCTAGGAAGATTCCCTTGACCTTGATTTTGTTCTTGTACCTGATTAGTCACAGGGGAGAATGAAATTGAGGATTAATACGAGCACACATCCTGCAAACGTGAGGCCGGCGGTATTGTCAGTCGGCTCGTGTTTCCTGTATTCGTGCTGGAATGAATAGATGATTATGAATGAAGTGCTGAAAGCAACAGAGGAGAAACAGAAGAGAAAAAGGTGACTCCAGAGACTGAGGCTGGCCAGGGCAGATATGAAGATCAGGCAGCTGAGCCGTGACCAAAACCCAAATACACGTGTGTACACACACACACACACACATTCCCCGCTGCCCTCAATGGTCTGCCTCCTCCCCTCATTCCACTTTTTCCGGCATTGCACCTGTAACCCAAATTCGTCCTCCACACACAGTTTCTGAAGGTTAAAGAACAGTAGGTACAGACTGCTTTCTTGATAAAACAAAGTTGTTTAACTCATACTGTGTGTGATGGGTTATGACACGAGGGTGAGTAAATGACAGCATTTTCATTTTTATATTTGATTTTCCACATATCCTCAAGCCATATGATTGAAAAATCAATGTCATAGTTCTTATTCAGATCACTGTACATACTGAATGTAGAAATGTGGTGCTTCATGTTCGGTTATGAAATACAAGGTGCAGATCTGAGATATTTGAAAATGTGTGAATACTAGGGGTGGCACGGTACATGTTTCTCGGTTCGGTGCATGAGACCTTACGACCAATACAGGCAAATCACCCCCAATCCAGAAGGAGGCGCCCGCAGTAATGCAACGCTGTTTGATAACCGTCAGCTCCAGCAAGTCAAGTCACCTTTATTTATATAGCGCTTTTAACAATACAGATTGTGTCAAAGCACTTAACAGTATCAAACTGTAAGACAGAGTGTCAGTAATGTATAATGATAAGATTAAACACTCAATTTTCAGTTAAAGGCATTTCATTATTGAATTCAGAGATGTCATTGTCTAGCTCAGTTTAGTTTAAATAGTATCTGTGCAATCAAATCGGCGATAATCGCTAAAAATTAAGTGTCCCCAACTGAGCAAGTCAGAGGCGACAGAACAGCAAAAGAAGAACAGCAAATGCCATGAGTTGCGCACTTGATGCTTGGTTCGATTGCTTCAGTCTGTTGTGCTGCTGAGAGGTTTGTGTTTGTAGCTCCGTGTACCTTCGCGTTTTATTGAATCTCTACCTTACTTTCACTCCCTTTTGTCTAAAGTGATAATATATAACTTAATTCCCACCATATTTCTGGTGTTATCTTTCAAACTAATCTAACTAATTTGATCGTTCGCCTTTAAAAACCGCGAGTGCAGCTTGTTACCCCGTTAGCTTGTCACTCGCGGTTCCATTTGCATTTCTATTCGCGCCTATCATTATTTTTATTTTTTCCTCGCTCCATTTTTCACGAGCTCATCAAACAACAGTGGTAAGTGGTAAGTTAAGTTGGTATCATTCATCAATCACGGTGAGTAATTGATTCTTCTCCTGCTATTGTTGTTTGCACTGTTTGCCATATGTATAGCTTATCTGTCTCTGTCAGCAGCGAGGGATTCACATGTGATAAATGCAGGGAAATAGTTAGGCTGACAGAGAAGGTTTTAGAACTAGAGACACGCATCCAAACTGGGTGACAGTGAGGCGGCCTAGTCTCGGGTCAAAACACCACTCTTCCATTCCGATCAAAACATCAAACAGGTTCTCCCCACTCAGTAATGCACCCACTGAGAAACCTGATGAAAGTGCTCTAGTTATTGGCGATTCTATTGTACGGAACGTGAAAATAGAGACACCAGCCACCATAGTCCATTGTTTACCAGGAGCCAGAGCGCCTGACATCTTGGCAAATTTAAAAGTGCTGACTAATGCTAAACGTAAATTCAGTAAGATTGTTATCCACGTCGGCGCTAATGATGTTCGACTTCGCCAGTCGTAGATCACTAAAAATAATGTTAAAGAGGTGTGTGAACTTGCAAGTACGATGTCAGACACTGTAATATGCTCTGGTCCCCTCCCTGCTTACCGGGGTGATGAGATTCATAGCAGACTGTCGTCACTTAATGGCTGGATGTCTAAGTGGTGCCCACAAAATAACATAGGCTTTATAGACAATTGGAAGAATTTTTGGGGCAGACCTGACCTGTTGAAAAGAGATGGTGTTCATCCCTACTGGGGTGGTGCCGCTCTTCTCTCTAGAAATATGGCACATAGTCTTAGAGTTCGTACTTGACTAACTGGAGCCCAGGTCAGGAAGCAGACAGACTGGCTAAACCGATCGTCTGCTAGCCGCCTCACGTCACAGAAGTCAGTTAACTCTCAGCACATAGAAACTTTTTCACCTAGATATCACTCTATAGAGACTGTGTCTGTTCCCCGAACTAGAAAATACAGAAAACATCCAAACCAAAGTAATAGTAACAATTTAATTGATGTTCAACAAATAAAAAAACAATATAATACAGATAAACACATGATAAAGCTTGGCTTACTAAATATTAGATCCCTTTCTTCAAAAGCACTCTTTGTAAATGATATGTTCACTGACCATAAACTAGATGTGCTTTGTCTGACAGAAACCTGGCTAAAACAAGTTGATTACATTACTTTAAATGAGTCTACACCCCAAGATTACTGTTACAAACATGAACCGCGTTCAAAAGGTAAAGGGGGAGGTGTTGCTACAATTTATAACAATAGTTTCAGTATCTCTCAGAGGTCGGGTTTCAAGTATAATTCGTTCGAAGTAATGGTGCTTCATATAACGTTATCCAAAGAAACAAGTGTTAATGATAAATACCATGTGATGTTTGTACTGGCTACTGTATACAGGCCACCAGGGCACCATACAGACTTTATTAAAGAATTTTCTGATCTTCTATCGGAGTTAGTGCTGACTGCAGATAAAGTCCTAATCGTTGGTGATATTAATATCCATGTTGATAATGAAAGAGATTCGTTGGGATCAGCATTTATAGACATTCTAAACTCTATTGGTGTTAAACAACACGTGTCAGGACCTACTCATTGTCGAAATCTTACTCTAGATTTAATACTGTCACATGGAATTGATGTCAGTGGCATTGAAATTTGGCAGCAGAGCGATGATATCTCAGATCATTATCTAGTCTCCTGTATATTCCATATAGCTAAAGCTGTAAAGCCAACTCCTTGTTACACATATGGTAGAACCATTACCTCGACCACAAAAGACTGCTTTATAAATAATCTCCCTGACTTATCTCAGTTCCTCAGCATATCCAATAGCTCAGAACAACTTGATGATGTAACTGAAACTATGGACTCTCTATTTTTTTTTTTAGCACTTTAAATGCGGTTGCTCCTTTACGCTTAAAGAAGATTAAGGATAAGAGTCCCACACCGTGGTATAATGAGCACACTCGTGCCCTAAAGAGAGCAGCCCGGAAAATGGAGCGCAGCTGGAGGAAAACTAAATTAGAGGTATTTCGTTTAGCTTGGCGGGAAAGTACCCTATCCTACAGAAAAACATTAAAAACTGCTAGATCTGATTACTTTTCGTCTCTTCTAGAAGAAAACAAACATAACCCTCTGTATTTATTCAATACAGTAACTAAATTAACGAAAAATCAAGCATCAACAGGTGTTGGCATTTCCCAAGAGCATAGCAGTAATGACTTTATGAACAACTTCACTTCCAAGATCGATACTATCAGAGATAAAATTGTATCCTTGCAGCCATCAGCTACAGTAGCGCACTATAGATCCCCTGAGGAACAATTCCATACATTCTCTACTGTGGGAGAGCAAGAATTGTATAAACTTGTTAAATCATCTAAACCAACAACATGTATGTTAGACCCGATTCCATCTAAACTACTAAAAGAGCTGCTTCCAGAAGTCATAGATCCTCTTTTGGCTATTATTAATTCATCATTGTCATTAGGATATGTCCCCAAAACCTTCAAATTGGCTGTTATTAAGCCTCTCATTAAAAAACCACAACTTGACCCCAAAGATCTTGTTAATTACAGACCGATCTCAAATCTCCCTTTTCTGTCAAAGATACTTGAAAAGGTAGTATCCTCACAATTATATTCCTTCCTAGAGAAAAATTATATCTGTGAGGAATTCCAGTCAGGATTTAGATTGTATCATAGTACTGAGACTGCTCTCATTAGAGTTACAAATGACCTGCTTCTATCATCTGATCGTGGTTGTATCTCTTTATTAGTTCTACTGGATCTTAGCACTGCGTTCGACACTATCGACCACAACATTCTTTTGAATAGACTAGAAAACTTTGTTGGCATTAGTGGAAGCGCCTTAGCATGGTTCAAATCGTACTTATCTGACCGCCATCAGTTCGTAGCAGTGAATGAAGAGGTATCATATCGATCACAAGTGCAGTATGGAGTACCTCAAGGCTCAGTACTAGGGCCGTTACTTTTCACGCTTTACATGTTACCCTTGGGAGATATTATCAGGAGGCATGGTGTTAGCTTTCACTGTTATGCTGATGATACTCAGCTCTATATTTCTTCGCGGCCTGGTGAAACACACCGAATTGAGAAACTAACGGAATGCATAGTCGATATATAAAAAACTGGATGACGAGTAATTTTTTACTGCTAAATTCTGAAAAAACAGAGGTGTTAATTATCGGACCTAAAAACACCACATGTAATAACTTAGAACATTATCTAACACTTGACGGCTGCTCTGTCAATTCTTCTTCATCAGTCAGGAACCTAGGTGTGCTGTTTGATAGCAATCTTTCATTTGAAAGCCATGTTTCTAGCATCTGTAAAACTGCATTTTTTTCATCTCAAAGGCATATCTAAATTGCGACCAATGCTCTCAACGTCAAATGCAGAAATGTTAATTCATGCGTTTGTGACCTCAAGGTTAGACTATTGTAATGCTTTATTGGGTGGTTGTTCTGCACGCTTGATCAACAAACTACAGTTAGTCCAAAATGCAGCAGCTAGAGTCCTTACTAGAACCAGGAAATATGACCATATTAGCCCGGTTCTGTCAACACTGCACTGGCTCCCTATCAAACATCGGACAGATTTTAAAATCTTGTTAATTACTTAAGCCCTGAATGGTTTAGCTCCTCAGTACTTGAGCGAGCTCTTATCACATTATAGTCCTCCACGTCCAATGCGTTCTCAAAACTCTAGCTGTTTGATAATACCTAGAATATCAAAATCGACTGCGGGCGGCAGATCCTATTCCTATTTAGCACCCAAACTCTGGAACAATCTACCTAACACTGTTCGGGAGGCAGTCACACTCTGTCAGTTTAAATCTAGATTAAAGACCCATCTCTTTAGCCTGGCTTACACATAACACACTAATACGCTTCTATTATTCAAATCCGTTAAAGGATTGTTAGGCTGCATTAATTAGATCAACCGGAACCGGGAACACTCCCCATAACACACGATGTACTCATTACATTGTAAGTAGAATGGCATCTACGCTAATATTTGTCTGTTTCTTTCCTATTCTGTTTCTCAGTCTGTATCTGGTCAGATGGTGGATCAGCACCAGGAGATGATGTCTACAGCCCTGATCGTCAGCGGAGACCAGGACACCCAGATGACCCCCAGAGACATATCCCCAGTGAAAACCTTGATTGAATACAATAAAACTAAAAAAATATAACTAAATAACTAAAATATAATAAAATACCTAACTACATAATACTACTATTGTTAGAAATTGCAACAAAATTAAAATAGAAATATACACTTTTGAACTACGGGTTTCGTCTGGTCAGAGGAGAACTGGCCCCGACTGAGCCTGGTTTCTCCCAAGGTTTTTTTTTTCTCCATTCTGTCACAGAGGGAGTTTTGGTTCCTTGCCGCTGTCGCCTCTGGCTTGCTCAGTTGGGGACACTTAATTTCTAGCAATTATCACTGATTTGATTGCACAGATAATATTGAAACTAAACTGAGCTAGACAATGACATCTCTGAATTCAATAATGAAATGCCTTTAACTGAAAATTGAAAATTGAGTGTTTAATCTTATCATTATACATTACTGACACTCTATCCTCTAATTTGATACTGTTAAGTGCTTTGACACAATCTGTATTGTTAAAAGCGCTATATAAATAAAGGTGACTTGACTTGACTTGACTTGAAAACAAAGCCCACTGGACAGTGACCATGTGCTGATTCTGAACGCATCTCTCACATAGACTGACAAAGGAGTATACTTCAAAGCATAGGTCACTAACAGGCGGACCGCAGTCCGGGTCCGGACCCAGAAGTTTTCCCATATGGACCCGGACCTACAAACCCATTTCCAAAAAAGTTGGGACACTGTACAAATTGTGAATAAAAAAGGAATGCAATAATTTACAAATCTCATAAACTTATATTTTATTCACAATAGAATGTAGATAACATATCAAATGTTGAAAGTGAGACATTTTGAAATGTCATGCCAAATATTGGCTTATTTTGGATTTCATGAGAGCTACACATTCCAAAAAAGTTGGGACAGGTAGCAATAAGAGGCCAGAAAAGTTAAATGTACATATAAGGAACAGCTGGAGGACCAATTTGCAACTTATTAGGTCAATTGGCAACATGATTGGGTATAAAAAGAGCCTCTCAGAGTGGCAGTGTCTCTCAGAAGTCAAGATGGGAAGAGGATCACCAATTCTCCCAATGCTGCGGCGAAAAATAGTGGAGCAATATCAGAAAGGAGTTTCTCAGAGAAAAATTGCAAAGAGTTTGAAGTTATCATCATCTACAGTGCATAACATCATCCAAAGATTCAGAGAATCTGGAACAATCTCTGTGCGTAAGGGTCAAGGCCGGAAAACCATACTGGATGCCCGTGATCTTCGGGCCCTTAGACGGCACTGCATCACATACAGGAATGCTACTGTAATGGAAATCACAACATGGGCTCAGGAATACTTCCAGAAAACATTGTCGGTGAACACAATCCATCGTGCCATTCGCCGTTGCCGGTTAAAACTCTATAGGTCAAAAAAGAAGCCATATCTAAACATGATCCAGAAGCACAGGCATTTTCTCTGGGCCAAGGCTCATTTAAAATGGACTGTGGCAAAGTGGAAAACTGTTCTGTGGTCAGACGAATCAAAATTTGAAGTTCCTTTTGGAAAACTGGGACGCCATGTCATCCGGACTAAAGAGGACAAGGACAAACCAAGTTGTTATCAGCGCTCAGTTCAGAAGCCTGCATCTCTGATGGTATGGGGTTGCATGAGTGCGCGTGGCATGGGCAGCTTACACATCTGGAAAGGCACCATCAATGCTGAAAGGTATATCCAAGTTCTAGAACAACATATGCTCCCATCCAGACGTCGTCTCTTTCAGGGAAGACCTTGCATTTTCCAACATGACAATGCCAGACCACATACTGCATCAATTACAACATTATGGCTGCGTAGAAGAAGGATCCGGGTCCTGAAATGGCCAGCCTGCAGTCCAGATCTTTCACCTATAGAAAACATTTGGAGCATCATAAAGAGGAAGATGCGACAAAGAAGACCTAAGACAGTTGAGCAATTAGAAGCCTGTATTAGACAAGAATGGGACAACATTCCTATTCCTAAACTTGAGCAACTTGTCTCCTCAGTCCCCAGACGTTTGCAGACTGTTATAAAAAGAAGGGATGGCACACAGTGGTAAACATGGCCTTGTCCCAACTTTTTTGAGATGTGTTGATGCCATGAAATTTAAAATCAACTTATTTTTCCCTTAAAATGATACATTTTCTCAGTTTAAACATTTGATATGTCATCTATGTTGTATTCTGAATAAAATATTGAAATTTGAAACTTCCACATCATTGCATTCTGTTTTTATTCACAAATTGTACAGTGTCCCAACTTTTTTGGAATCGGGTTTGTACATACCTAGCTTCTATTTCAACTGGCGCAGCTTTTGTAGTCTTTATGGTAGTGGACTCCGGTCCGAATCCGTGAAGGCTTTTGACATAATGAAATAAATACCAAATGCTAATTTCTAGTAAATCAAATTCATACCTGGCAGATCAAAGTCAGCTCTAGAGCCGTTTGGGTGCATTGATGAGAGCAGAGAGAGCCCGCTGCGCACAGACAGATGAAACTTTCAGTGGGTGAAAAACAATGGCATTTTCAATAATTATGAAAGTTGACGAGTCCTTAATCTTAAATGTTAGAAGAAAGTCTTATGATTTCAGGAGGTCTTAAATGTGGGGACTGAAAGACAAGAATTGCAATTAAACTTAAAAAGGCTATTCATTGAATAAATATGAGCGCTGCACCTTTCAAAATCATCTGCTTCGCTGCTTTGTTGAGTCTGTCTCTTGGGCTTTGTGTACTGCTGCCATTCCCAAAGCGCCACCTGCTGGAAGAGAATGATTTTCCATTTTCAATCAGCCCGTATGTCTGCTGTTGTCAAAGGCCAATGTGAAAATCAACCCATGTTTTTAAGCAGCAAATATGCTGAAGATAATGTGTTATAAAATTTAAACAGTTAAGGCAGTAAAATATATTTACATGTTATTTAATTAATATAATACTTGATTGTTTTTTGTGAAAACCTGCATCTGAACTGTAAATCATGCTTTTTACAGTCATTTAATTTTAATTTTAATTTTTTGTGCAGGTCTTAAAAATGGTCTTTAAAAGTTTTGAATTTAAGCTTAAATATCCTGCAGATACCTGGCCTGGCAAAAACCATCAATTGTTTTTTATATATAATTATATAAATATAAATACAGTATATAATTTTTCGGACCTTGGCTAGTGGACCTCTAGCCGTTTTAGTTGAAGACCCCTGCTTTAAAGGCTTGTGCACTCAACTGTTTGCGAAATGGAGCTTTGTGCTCGTGTATCCTACCTCTCTCATTCGGCACAAATCCAAATATTCCATAATATTTCCATATTTGCAATGTAACGTATCTGAATGCTAAACTATTATTTATTATGTAAATTATAGCCTTTGTACTTCAGTCGTGTTCCAACGGTGACACAGAGGCGGTCGTGCTGATGTTTGGCTCACTGTATTTTATTTTGATAAAGTACCAACTGCACTGTCAAGTTAGCAATGCTGGAACTGATGTCTGTGTGTGTGTGTGTGTGTGTGTGTGTGTGTTTTTTTTTCCCTGTTGTACCAAAATCGTATCGAACAGTGACCCCCGAACCGAGGTACGTACCGAACCGTGACATCTGTGTACCATGCCACCCCTAGTGAATACATATCTTTACGTTTTAATTCATTTTAATGGTTGGAATAAGTTATGAGGATAAGCATTAATTTAAAAAACGGTAACAACGGTAATATTTTGAAATAATATTTCAATATTATTGAATCCCCCCCCCCTCAAATCACAGAATTATAGAGCAGGAACATGTTGTGAATAGTTTGAAGTTGCTAGGTAAGAAAATAGCAGATGTAAGTATGAGAAAGGAAGATGAAAGGGACAGTTGGAACTCACCTCAAAAATGAGCTGGGACTTCACTGATGATATATTTGCATTCACATCATCATGGTCAGTTAGATGTAGTATTACTATGATCATAAGCTCTCTAACTCAGCATGCAGGTGATATTCTGTGTGATCTGATCTTTTAAGGTTCAGAAATGCTTCCCAGATCCACAGTCCTACTTCATAATGCTCTTTAAAAAATTCAGAGCAGTGCCAGTCTTAAGTTTGTTATTAACTCTCAAGTAACAAACCGTAGTGTTTTTGACAGGAATATTTTTTGCTTATAGAAGACAAAATTGCCAGCGCCTTCAATTTAGCCCTTCTAATGAGTGTTTTTCTTGGTTAAATAAAGATGTGATGAAAAATAGCCATCTAACTGTAAATTGAAGTCTTGTAGAAAATAAAATCATTACTGGTGTTTGGTTCATTAATTTGACAGTAGAAGGTGTATAAAAGCATATAAAGTTTTAAAATAACTATTAAACTGCAAATCTTTTTGGATAAGTCATAATTGAGTTCAGGTTATAAGGTTTTCTGATGGCACACAGTCTGTTCACTGACCATCTGATGCATATCACGTACAAAACCTTTTTTTAACAAAGGTCAGGGAACAAATATTGAGTATACTCTGTGATTATTTTACACTAAATATTTTAACATGCAGTTTTAAAAAATTCAATAGAGGTCATGTAGGTATAGATGGAGGCCCATTAAGTTTTATTAACTTTATTCCAATATAGACACTGGTTATACTCTTACTGACTTATATATAAAAAATTATATATATAAAATGTATGTGGTGTTCTGTCTACATAAGAATCGATACAAAGATTGGCAAAAATAAATAAATACCAGACAGTTAACTTCATGTTAAACTGAAAGGGTGAAAACTGAACATGGAGGAGGAGGCAGACTGTCTTTGACTTTCATTAGGTGCAGTCTTCAATCATTCCATCCTTCTCTCAAAATGTGTGATTACGGCTTATTCAAGCAATCAATAAAAAAGGAAAGTAAGCCTGACTGTTTGTCACCAGTGCTGTTCCTTTCGTGTTTGTAAAGCAGTAAACACTTATTTTCATGAACAAACATGAAACATGGTGGCCGATATAATTCATATTAAATAGTGCAATATGATACTTTCCCCCATGCATGCATTTATATATATTTGGTGCACTAAAAGTATCTAGGAAGTCTGAAATGTGTGTCATCTAATGATTCTTGTTATAAATATACCAAAATAAGTCATATAGACTGTTGTTAGATTAAATTACTTTTTTCCCCTCTAAATCATGGGAAACATGGTAAAAAATAAACAGGACAAATTGTAATTTACATAAACAAAAAGCTATAAACTTTGTTCATACTTGAAAACCCCTTTCCATCTTTAACGCACACATACCTTTTCATAACCGTTATTCTAAATTTGACATACAGTATAAACTTCCTACATATTTTCTCTGCACCAAATAGCAGTAAAATAAAGACATTAGCTGTCATTCCATTGAAAGGTTAGTCAATGACACATTTATTTTGTAGTGAAACATTAGGCATTTTCCATAGAAGACAAATGAACAGTTTTGGGAAGGTTACTTTGGACATGTAATAGGTTACATATTACAAGTTATCCTATTTCAAATGTAATAAGTAGTGTAACTGATTATGTTTGAATGTTTTCAACTGTTAATCATTTTCAAACATTTAAAGCAGGCAGGGTTAACCTTACAGTAGACTCAAAACTGATTACTGTCCGACTTTTAAAATCTTTCATCACTTGAATTAACATTATAGTAATTTAATTTTAAAGCACAGACACCACAGAATCAGACTCTAGCACCTCTTTTTACTTTGAGTGTAGGTTCTGAGGTTAAATACTGATATGAAATCATAACAAAATATGGTTTAATAGCTGTGATGCTGTTTTTGAAATCAAATCTTTGCATAGCTATGACAGGAAACACTGGCATCTAGCAATGCCTTGAGGGAAAAAAAAACAAACGAAAAAATAAAAGAAAAAAAATGCGTCAATTTTAAAGACTAAAGCATATACACAAGCCCAAAGAGGAAAAATAAAGGTGTCCCATTCTGTGTCGTAAACTCCTGAAACATTGGTGTCTTATATTTTAAAGCAGCCACTGCAATTTGGCAACGAAATCAATTAAAGCTGTATGTGTGTGAACATATTCAGATGTAACCCCCTTTGTAATCGTTAACATTTTCATAAGTAACTGTTCATAAGTAAATTACACTTTTTTTCTCTCTCTCAGTAACTATAACAGATTGCAGTTATATTTATTTTGTAATCAAGTTCCGCAACCCCATTACAAGTAACTAGTTACTCCTCAACACTGCAAATGAATGAGGAATGATACTGTTTTTAGAGCTTGACCCCTGTTGCCCACATTCACTTTTAATACAGAAAAGCACCTAGCATCCTTTAGTGTTCCACAGAAGAAAGAAAATCACACGGGCTTGAACACTCGGGGGATTAGAATAATTAGTGCCTTGGTATCCACAAAAACTTATATTATCCGTCACAAGAAATGCACACCTTTAAATCACTAATTACATGGTATTACATCACTGCTTTTGTGGCTGAGCTTGTGATCTCTCTAACGAGAACAAAATGCCTCTGATTGGTGCTCGTGAGTGTGGTCTAACAAGCTTGTTAGATGTGTAATTAGTAGATGTGTTCAGTGTTCCAGTCACTTATTATCCTGTGTACAAACACAAGCGAGACAAATTTCTGTGGAACCATTTAAAGGGGATATTGAAAATGGTGACACCTTGCTCAATAAACAAACAGTGTCCCGGATAGATTTTGAAGAGCCCTGCATTGTTTTAGTCCATTTTGTTTTCATTTATGTCCAGTATATTTACAAGATTGTCAAGTTTGTTAATGCATCTGATTATAGGGTGTGAAACCTTTAAATAGCCCACAGTGTTATTTTAAAATAGTTTATATGCATGTTTTTATAGTATTACACTGTTAGACATTTCTGTAATTTCTGCAGTTATTTACTGTATATCAACCAGTATAATACTGCAAATTCCCTTTACAGTAAATAACTGTAATACCATTTGCATCATGCACCTTACGAGATAATAAGACCAGCAAGCAAGGTAAAAATATATGTACGTTTGTCTGTGTTTGTGTCAGATTTTTGTACACCAGTTTACCTAACGTTAGTAACATTTATCTGTCAACATGGCGGTAACAAACTTACTATGGTAAACTGCGCTGTCGTTTCAAACGACTTTTGTCAGCTTATTGAATTAAGTTACCGAATTAAAATTATTTTTTAACGAGCAACGCTTATCTCATATTAACATTAGGTTAACTAATGTGAAATTTTGTTCAGGTGTTAGTAGTTAATGTTGGCCAACTATGGTTTTGAGAGGTTTGTGTATTCTATATGGAGTTTGCCTTTTAAAAGTGTGCCATTTCTACTTCTTGTTTTTCAGAGAAGACATTTCTGTCACTAACAAAGTGGATGGAGAGCAAAGGTGGTGCCCACGTTTTAGAGCAGCACCTGGTTTTTGCAGATGCTTGTCTTTTTTCCCCATTATGTTTCTGTTGCCTAAAGATTCTTTGTGAGGATAAATCCAGAGGACACAACATAATGCACTGCAAAACGTCCTAAGACAGGAGAAATGGTGAAGATGGGGAAAGAAAAAATGGGGAAGACTGTTCCAGCATTGGAAGACTATAAGTGTTATACATGCAATGTTTTAAATAAAGAATTTTATATTTTGTAATTATTGTGTCTGTTTTAACTGAATGCCAGTAGTACCTATGTAGAGTAATAATAAAATGAATTCTATATAAAAATAATAAAATGTAATGAAATCTATATTAAAATGAGTGAATTACAGTAGTATACCGATGACTTGTTTTTGTTTACAGTAATTTAGTGTAAAACTACAGTTTGCAACTGTAAATCAAATGCAGTTTGCTACTGTAAATCTTAATTAGTAACTTACTGGCAAGTGGCAACAGTGTTGCCAGTAAGTTACCGTAAAAACCCTTTGAGATGTCTAACAGTGTATAATATTTGAACTAGATCAATCTCAGTAATTTTGTGATTTTTAGTGTGTTTATTTATTTATTTCAATTTAGCATTATTTTTATTTCAGTTTTAGTTATGTTAGTACATTGATTTAAAGGAATAGCTAACACAAACATTTAAATTCTGTCATCATGTATTTACCCCCATGTTTTTCCAAACCTGTATGAGAAAAAAAGAAGATATTCAGAAGAATGTGCACAGTTGATAGCCATTGACTTTGACAGTATTTTTTTTTTCCATACTATGGAAGCCAAGTACCAAGCTATGCTTACCAAGGCAGCATTTCTAATTTTCATTTAAGTTTTTAATTTTAAGTTTTTCATCCAATGTTTATATTTAATTTTATTTCAGATTATGTTCATTTATCACAATCTATTTTGAATATGTTTTAGTTAACACATCCTCTTGTTTTCAAATGTCATTAATAAGCTATTATTGTTTTCTGCATGTAGGGCATTATCTGTTCAGTAGTTGTCTGATACTTATTGCATGTAGAAACGACCTGATTTAATTTAATGTCTAGATTTACTCAATTTCAAGAGGTTGAATAGGTGCTTTTGAGAAGTGTGTGGCATCTGAGAGATATTTCATTTTGTTTGAATGTCGCAAGTAACTTGATATTTATGAATTATATTATATTATATTAGAATGTAAATATTATATTTCAGTTGTATTAAATTATTACTTACATTTTAGATGTGAATCAATTCTAATTATATCTAATTACACAAATTTTCACTAATTACACACTAATTGTGTATGAACATCAAGAACGATAAGTATAATGATAACGTCCACATCAACGAATGATAATGTTGCAAAAGTCGAGCTTATGTCGCCTGCCACTTTAAAAATTCAAGCTCTTTAAAATTGAGTGGACTCTGATTGGATTTCTGTGTTTTTATCATTTATCAGCTAGAGTAAAAATGGTAACACATTTCTTCTAATTTACTGCTTATTATTAGTAAGTTATGGAGTATAGGCATCTACTGTAATATATATTATTCATGCAGAATAAGGCATTAATATGTGCTTTATAAGTTCTAATAAACAGCAAATATGCTAGTAATATGCATGCTAATAAGCAAATGTAAAAATAAAAATAAATTGTTACCAAAAAACCATCTGAACTTTTCTATTCTCATAGCATTTTTTTTTTAACTTTATCTTTAGCATTATTCTTATAGTAATTGTCCTTGGTGTGAACGGCTGTAGAATCTTCACTAGTGTTGGATGTGATTATTGCTTGTACATTTTAACAATAAACACAGTCATTCGACACCCTCTTTCCACAGACTGACCCACAAAATAACCGCAGTTGAGTATTGAAACTTTGGATGCTGTCGGCTCAAAAACACGTGCTACAACCACAAGTCATCCTTGGTTAAAGCCCTAAAAAGCTTTGCTGATCTAGTTTTTTTGTCTTTTTTTATGGAGTCTGTTACATCCCTTTCAAGCTTGTTGAGGCTCAGGCAGGGCATGACTATATAATGGTTATGTCATTATGTAGTCATGGCCACATGACATTTAAAGTGTCTCTGCCTGTCAGCCAGTCCCTGAGTGTCTGGCAGAAAAACAAGATGGTAATGTGTATTTATAGAGTTGCGGCCACGCGGAGCGCACAGGGCTGAGTGGAGGCGTGTGGCGCATGTGATTGTTTGACCTTCGGTTTGAAGGGAAGCGTTGACTGACATCTTGAGGCATTGCATTCACAGTCTAGATCTGCTTCGTGAAGGGCAAGAAGGCCCTTCGCTTTTGACGTAAATGTGTTTTCCTTCTCGATCCGCCATGGTATGCAATTGCTGCATCTTTTTCATTTTGCTGAGTCTCAATTTTTGAAAGCTTGAGAGACTAACCTTTTAAAATGCAAATAAAAAAGAAAAGAAGGTTAATGTGACAGTCGGATAACACTGCACTAGAAAGCTTGTTTTAGTTGGTGGCTTTGTTCTTTAGGTCTGTACATCTCTGGTCTTCCACTTCCAAGAAGCTTCTGGAAGAAGAACCAATATATTATTTATACTTACACAGACCGTGACCCTAAGGAAACCACATGCCACAGACAATGGCAACATACTAGAGAAAAAGAATGACAAAGGAGCATTTTGAAATAGGATGAGACATATAAGGGATGAGAGAGTTGAGGTAAAGTGCTCTGTTTATATTTCAGCACTTAAAAGCTTGTTTCATGACTCTTCTGTCCTTAAAATCTCAGAAACATAATCAAAAAACACCTCAAACTCATATATATATCGCTGATATTTTGGTTTTTGCAAAACAATAAAACTGTGAAAAATATAATTTATTTTTCTTGAGTTTGTTTTCCATAACATATATTTGATGTTTTTCTACAATGTAGTGACAAATGGTATTTTTATTTTTTATTTTTTTCTGTATTTTGATGGCATCAGACTGAAACAGATTATCGAAGAGCAAAAATGTTAACGTTTTTAAGATGGATGTCTATTCACTGGAAGATCAGTTTATATTTTAAATTAAAATTATGTCAAAATGTAGATGTTTTCATTTAATAATTTGAATTTTCATTTCATGCTGACTTTGAAGATGCAGTAAGGCACTGCGTCCTCTCTTTCGCTATCTGTGGCAGAAACATAAAATCACAACAAATCAAATTTCTTTTTTTTTTCCCCCTCACAATTCTGACTTTTTTTCCTCATGTTCTGAGTTTATATATCATAATTTAAAGGAATAGTCCCCCCCCTTTTGTGTCTGACTTTATATCTCGCAATTCAGACGTTATTTTCCAAGTTAAAAGGGTTGGTTCACCCAAAAAAGAAAATTCTGTCAATAATTACTCACCCTCATGTTGATCCAAACCCGTAAGACCTTTGTTCATCTTTGGAACACAAACTAAGATATTTTTGATGAAATCCAAGAGTTCTCTGACCCTCCCATAGACAGTAAGGGTCCTACCATGATCAAGGCAAAAAATGCTAGGTTAAAAAAAGAAAATAAAAATGCTCTTATTTTGCTTTGTTGTGCTTTTTTGTAACTTAACATTTATGTGAACTATGAGCTGTCATTGTATTCAACAACATCAAAAAAACAAAAACAAACAAAAAAAAATCTCCTTTTGTGAAGAAAGTAATCACATACAGGTTTGTTAGGACATCAGGATCAGTAAAGTGACAAATTACATTTTTTATATATCTTATATTAGGTGTTTTTTTTTTTTTGTCTTGAATAGCTTTATGAAATATTTACTGTAGTTATTTTTATTTCTGCATTTACTTGCCCAGGCCAGGATATATTTTATATTCTGTGTATGTCTAAACTTATATCAAAGACATGCAATTTTGTTCCACTATTGCTGGTTTTGTCCTAGACTTGTGCTTGTGAGTGAATTGTTTAGCGCTCTGCCTCACAGCCTTCCCTGCTGGGTCTTGACACCTGAAGTTATTTTTCTCTTCAGAAACAGTTTTAGACTTCTTGCCATGCCCAGTGGGGTTTATTCTGTTGTTTTCTCTTTCCCATCTCGCCGTTTATGACACACCTAACCCTCAAAGATAGATAGAATTGGGAGGACTGCTGTAATCACAGATATTCAATTGTTTAGCTCACAGTCCATCACAGGTTTTCATTGAGCATTTCTCCTCTCGCAAGCGACTGGTTCAGTGGAGCAGGTGACATGGATCGGCCCATGCAAGGCCTAATTTGTTGGGTCATAAAATCATTTCAACACATCAGTGTTATTTTCACAATTGTGGAAATTTGTTGAGCGTGTGCTGTAATGGGAAGTCACAATTTTCAGGCTGCAAAGAGAAGAGAGAGCACCTCTTTGATATTTGAAGAGCATGTTTTCATTGAGTGCAATCATTGTAAGTCAAAGTGAAACTCCATTCGCTAAAGAAAACTGGATGTTTATAATAGGGAAACATGTAGGACTTTTCTTTTGGAAATTGATCAGATTGTGAAAAATACATAATGTGAATTTGCTAAATCCTTTTGGTTATTAGTTTTAACATTGACATCATCCAGTAGCCTGTACACACATATATATATATATATATATATATATATATATATAATTATTATTATTAATAGATGTGCTATACTTTTATTATTTAGAAAGTGGCCAATAATTTATGACCAGTACTTTATATGTGGATTGATTTCTCCTCTCTAAACTGTTTCTCAAGCACATACTCTCATCACCATTGTTGCTACGTGAATATGACGTATCATATCACAAAACTATATTCGACCGAGATGTGTGCTGAGAGTCACATACAATATAGAATAACTGTCTGAATCAAAGAAATAAAAGCGAACTGTTTGTACCATATTAAATTGCATTGAATCGCATTGTGTTTAATCGAATCGCACTGCATCGTAATGGGATGAATTGTATGGCATCACGTCGGTAGCTGCTTCATATGTGTCTTTAATGTGTATCGTTGGCTATCGCATCGGCCTAAGTGAAGGAGATGCACATCCGTAATGATTACGTGTGTGTTTGTTTGTTTACATTGTTTTTATTTATTATTTTATTATTAAATTGGTTATTATTATTATTTACAAAATTATGTTATTTATTTTACTATTTCATAATATTCTTATCTAGTATTTGTATTATGAAGTATTTGTATATTTGTATGCTTTTATTTATTTATTTCATACTATTATGCTAATGCCGGCAGTCCAAACTGACAAAAATATAGAGCTATTTATAATTTCAGAGATTCAGTGTAGGGCAAGATTTATTTATTTTTAATGAAGACATGAATTGTGAAGACAGTTGTTTGGTGGTTCGGATTCAGACTTTGAGATGGTGTTGAAGGAGGAAAAAGTTTAATTTCTAGACAATAAATGATGAAATTTGACTGCCTCATATTTCAAATATTTCCAGAATCACACTCTCCTGTAGCTAAAATTGTGCATTACAACTGTTGCAGAGCAGGATGTTTATTATGTCTTCATGACTAATCATAAGCAGAGTTATGAAACTAATAATAGTGTGCCTACAGCCCTTCAGTTTAAAAAAGCCTCTAATTTTCATTTCCAGATTAAGCTGTTATTGCCATTTAACGTGAAAACTGTATTTTGCTGTGCTGTTTTTGATGGTGATGATGATGATAATGAAGAGGCAAATTTGGCGTCCATGTAGGTTCCCTGTGAGCATATTATTTCCAGGATGTTATTGTTGCCAAGAGCAAAGCTCTAGAGCAGCCAAGCTCACAAATTACATTTTGTCATATGATTTTTCCGCAATAATGAACCCCGTGGACAAACACAGAAACTTTTTTGTCTGACTTAAGAGCTTGAATTTAATTCATATTTCTTCTGAATTACAAAGAGGCAATATAAAGCCTTTCATTTCCAAGGGAACCAAAGACTGACTGACTATCTATCTATCTATCTATCTATCTATCTATCTATCTATCTATCTATCTATCTATCTATCTATCTATCTATCTACTGGCCATTCTGTCATTCTATCTGTTATTATCGTTCTTTTGTTCTAGCTACCATTCTATTGTTTTCTCTGCTGTTCTATCTATTATTCTGTCTATCAGTCGTTCTATCATTCTAGATGTCGCTCTCTCAGTCATTCTATCATTCTATCTGTCATTCTAAATATTGTTCTCTCATTCTGTTGATCTGTCAGTCATTCCTATCTATCATTCTATTGATCTATCATTCATTCTGTCTGTTCTTCTATCATTCTTTATTCTATTTACATTCTATCGATCTGTCTGTTGCTGTCATTTCAGATGCCATTCTATCAGTATTTACAATTTTTTTTTTTTTTTTTCACAAGCAACTGTTAAATTTTCAAATCTCTTAGTACTAATAGCACAACAGATCATCAAGAATGCACTTTTTTTCAAACATTTCAGCATATTTTCAATTGTCTTAGTGTTTTAGTCCTTTTCACTACACAAAATACGTGTTTCATCTATATAAATGTTTCATTCACAGTAACTGCCTTTCATAAAGCTCTTACTATCAAACTTTTCATTTGCATGCCTTCTCATTCAGTTTTCTCATTTGTCTATTATTTAATCTAACTCATCTTAATGGTTAATCAGAGAATAATTTGGTGCATATACAGATATCTATAGATAGATATAGATTCAATAGATATAGTTTCTAGGGAAACCATCATTTCCGTAGGGATTGAATACACAGTTTGTACAGTATAACACTCCTTACTCCTATGGAATGTCACCATAATTATAGGAATACCTGTGTGTGTGTGTGTGTGTGTGTGCTCGTGTGTGCACTTGTGTGTGCGCGCGTGTGTGTGCACATGCATGTGTTTGTGAGATCATACTTAACCTTTTTTTTTTTTTTTTTGTGGACAAATCTGTACCCAGATGTGAGCAAAAACCTCCCTTTGAGGACACCCTTATTTGTAAAACTGTGCATTTTGCCATTTGTGAACATACAGCAGGATACAAGACAGAGGAATAGATCAGAGATGTATCAGAAGAAGGGAGACAGCATTAAGTACAGCAGTTTACAGTACATTATGCCATGTGATACTGCATATAGAGGCATTACCATGGTAGAGTCTGCATATTGCTATAACTTGCCTTTCATCTGAAACGTTCAGCTACAGTATAGATTCAGTCATATGGCACAGTGAGGATATTTACTGCACTGGCAGTGAACTCTGTTCTAGCACAAAACCTTATGGCCATATCATACCTTCATCACAACTTTTGATAACACACTGGATACTTCTACAAACATTATGGATTTTATGTGAGTTATGCAAGTTAGGTAATGTAAGTGTATTTTAACATGACAATTATTGCCTGTATTACTGTAATCATTTTAACAACAAATGTGTATATCGTATTGTTTGCTCTTGAATGAACTGATTGTTGAAAGTACTAAACTGAAAGAAGATCATACTGTTGTGTTTCGGTGATTTAAATCGAATGTTCTCTATATACTACAATAATCTTGAAACGATGATTGAGTGGATGAAAATATGTGTAATTGTAATGAACAGATTTTTTAAAGAATGACTAGCGATGTTACAAGTGTGATCAGTTTGGATTTTTGTACTAGAGTTTTGAAAATATACACCTTACTTGTGAAAATACTACCAAAGCGAATTTTTAAAAAAATTACTGTAATGTTCTATATTGCATTCTATCATTCTATCTATCGTTCTTTCTAACTAACTAGTGTTGTGTAATATGCATAAGTATACAATTACCCTGCCTCATTGTTTTGTGTATTTAGTTAATATGTCTAACAGTGTATTATTTTGTTTATTTCCTGGAAAAGCCTCATATGGGCAATTATGTAACTGCTACATGTTATTGTATTTGTTGTAATAAGAAAGTGGTTTATTAACAAAGACACCACACATGTTGTTGTAACTGTTTTATTGAAAAAGTAGTTCATTAAGAAATACACCACACATGATATTGCATTTGCATCACTGAGAATAGTTTATTAAGAAAGACACTACACATGTTGTTGTCACTGTATATTTGTTGTTGTAAGAATATTTGTATTGCTTGCTTACTAATTGTAATAATACACTTTTAGCTAAGCCAGAACAGACCACGGAGAAGTCTTCTGTGACCTGTTTTGTAAGTATGAACTTAGATGCTTATGAGATAGGACAGATTTGACTTTCTTTACCTAACCTGAGGATAAATAAAATAAGGTAGAAGGTGTAGGAAATTTAGCACCATAAAACACTATTGTTTTATTGTTCTATATATCATTTTCTTAGTCATTTTATCTGTTGTTGTATTGTTCTATCTGTTGTTCTATCTTTTTTGCTCTACCTGCCATTCTGTCTATTGCTGCATCGTTCTGTCTGCCATATCCTTTGCTCTGTTATTCTTTCTTGTTCTGTCTGTCATTCTCTCGGTTGGTTGTTCTATCTCATTCTATCATTCCTACTGTCACTGTATTATTCCATATTTTATTCTAATGGTTGTTCATTCATTCTCTCTGTTCTTCTAATGTTCTGTCTATCATTCTATCTGTCTATTCCCTTGTCTGTTTGTCATTCTATCATCAACATCAAAGAAAGGCCCTAGTATTTCTTGCAGGGTACAAAAGCCATCACTGGGGTGGTACTTTTTAGACTTTTATACATTTTAGGTACCTAATATGTACCTTCAAGTTACCAGTATGGACCCTTTAGGTTCAAAGTTGTACCTTTTGAAAAGGTACTGCCCCAGTGGTACTGCCCTTTTTTTTTTTTTTTTTTCTGAGAGTGTACTGTAGCAACTACCTACAGTAGCAGCCAAGCGAAGCAAATAAGCAACCACGATCACCCAGCCTGAACACCCTTTTTTGGCATTCAGTTCTCATGAGGAACTTTGAGAGAAGCCACTTTAAAGGTTTCCCTCGTCTAGCTTCCACTGTACTGATTGATTTGCTTGGCAAACTGTTGGGTCATGCTCTGTTATTCTCAGCCATTAGATGGTGGAGACACAACAATTCTCAGAGGTCACAAAGGAAACTTCTCAATATTTAGAGTATGCAGAAATGAAAATGGGAAACGCGTTGCAGCTAACCCGCGGACTGTACTGAGCTGAGCAGAATAACAATCTCTGTCTGAGCTGAATAAAGAAGAAAAGGTGCATTTCTCCTTTCAGCCACTTTATGTGTACAACTGCTGTGCTAAAAAAAACTGGAATCTTAATCTCTAAGCTGTGTCCTTGGAAACACTTTGTATTTAAGATGAAAATCAGATTGTTGTTTGCCGAAGTTCTTTGACGACTGAAGAACGGTGTGCACGGTCATTGCATCTTAAAAACAGCCTTTCAGCTGGCAATGATACTGAGATGGGGATGCATTTTTGAGTTTATAATGATCCCAAAATGAATATAAAATGGATAGTTCTGACTTTAAATTCATTTGAGACATTGAGACATTTGACATTGTTATAAAAGGCTGATAAACACACACCTGTGACTGCACATTTTATATTACTCTGCCAGACTTGGGAAAACATGAATGTATTTGTCGTCCAGTCTATCTGTCATTCTGTCTATCATTTTATCTATAGGTTTGTTCAGTTTGTTCAAATCTGATTTTTGTTCATATTTGATTGGAATCCGGTCATATTTCCGATATAAACGCATTTCTCGAAGTCCTTTTCAGTCTTTTTTTGTGTAGTTTTTTTTGTTTGTCACCTTCTATATTTTATTCTATTCTATTCTATTCTATTCTATTCTATTCTATTCTATTCTATTCTATTCTATTCTATTCTATTCTATTCATCCATCCATCCATCCATCCATCCATCCACCCTGTTCCGTTTCATCCGATGCATTCCCTTCTTCCTACCATCATTCTATTCTATTCTATTCTATTATATTATATTAATTATATTATATTATATTATATTATATTAATTATATTATATTATATTATATTATATTATATTATATTATATTATATTATATTATATTATATTATATCCATTCACTGTATTCTATTTTATCCTATTCCATCCATTCTATTATATCCATCCATCCTTTTATTCTGTTCTATTCTAATCTATTCTATTCATCTGTCTATTCGTTTCATCCTATTCCTTCCTTCCTTCCTTCCTTCCTTCCATCATTCTATTATATTCTATTCTGTCCAGTTCTATTCATTCACTGTATTCTATTTCATCATATTCCATCCATTTTGTTTATATCCATCCATCCATCAATCAATCAATCCTTCTATTCTATTCTATTCATCCATCCATCAACCCACCCATCATATTGTTTCATCCTATTAATTTCTTACTTCCATCATTCTATTCTATTCTATTCTGTTCTGTTTCATCCTATTCAATCCATCCACCCATCTGTTCTGTTCTGTTCTATTCTATTATATTCTATTATATTGTATTATATCATCCATCCTATTCTATTCAATCCATCCATCCATCCATCTTTTATATTATGTTATATTCTGTCCATCCAGATCTATTCTTTTCATCCATTCATTGTGTTTGATTTCATCCTATTCAATCCATCAACCCATCCATTCCATTCTATTCTATTCATCCATCCATCCTTTAAACGTTTGCCTGTAAACAGTCTAAAATTGGGTTAATGAACTACAGTATATTACTTAGAAAAAGTATAGTGTATTCTGATATGTATAAATGAATGTATCCCTTTATTAACTATAGCTTTATTTTATCATATGATGTTGTTGCCACTGTTTTGAATGTCAAGTCACATTTATTTATATAGCGCTTTTAACAATACAGATTGTTTCAAATCAACTTTCCAATATCAAAATATGAAAATAGTGTCAATAATGTAAAATGTCAAGATTAAACACTCAACTTTCAGTTAAAGGCATTTCATTATTGAATTCAATGATGTCATCGTCCAGCTCAGTTCAGTTTAAGTATCTGTGCAATCAAGTCGACAATATCGCTGGAAATTAAGTGTCCCCAACTGAGCAAGCCAGAGGCGACAGCGGCAAGGAACCAAAACTCAATCGGTAACAGAATGGAGAAAAATCCTTGGGAGAAACCAGGCTCAGTCTGGGGGCCAGTTCTCCTCTGGCCAGATGAACCAGCAGTACAATTCCAACTGCAGCAAAGTCAGATTGTGTAAAGGACTCATTTGGTTCCCATGGTCTTGTCCCGATGGCTGTCTAGGTAACGAGGTCCTCACTGGGATCTGTCTCTGGGGCACTTCTAGGTGTCCTGATCTCCGCTGACGTTCAGGGCTGTAGAGGTCATCTCTAGGTGCTGATCCACCATCTGATCTGGAATTGTGTGCTTCTAATTTTAAAGCAACAGTTTGTACAGGACCCTTTTCTATTCTAACATGACAATGCCTCTGCGTATAAGGCAAGGTTCACAAAGAAATGATTGATTTAGTCAGTGTGGAAGAACTTAACTGGTCTGCAGAAAGCCAAGTCCTAATCCAAGCTGAACACCTCTGGTGTGACTTTAAATGCAGATCTTGAGCCAAAAACTCTTAACCAAACACCAATGACTTGTACATATGGGTACAGTCATTTTAGACACTTCCAAAACTGTTGCAACAGAGATGGAAATACAATTTTTAAATACATGAATTATGTTTCCATCTTTGTTGCCACAGTTTTGGAAGTGCCTTTTTCTGCACTAAAAAAGGGGGTGTCCCAATACATTTGTCCATATAGTGTATGTACAAGTCACTGGTGTTTGGTAAAGAGTTTTTGGCTCAAGATCTGCATTTAAAGTCACACCAGAGGTGTTCAGCTTGGATTAGGACATGGCTTTCTGCAGACCAGTCAAGTTCTTCCACACTGACTAAATCAATAATTTATTTTTGAACCTTGCTTTATACACAGAGGCATTGTCATGTTAGAATAGAAAAGGGTCCTGTCCAAACTGTTGCTTTAAAATTAGAAGCACACAATTCCCTAGAATATCATTATATGCTTAAGCATTAGTAATTTCCATGAGTACAAATCTTAAAGTAGTCAAACCTGTTCATTAGAAGGGGGTGACCCAATATTTTTGGCAATATAGTGTATGTTTTAATAATTTTTGTGCAAATAGCGAGTCAAGTACACCAATTTCTGGTGTCCCATGGAGGGAGGAGATCACCTCAGCAGACGCTGTCTCTGGCTGTAGTTGTGGATATTGCCTTTGGTCATAGGTTAGACACATGGATAACATCCATTAAAGGGTTAGCAAACAGATGGCAGTGATGTTTGAAAGCTGTAACAGAAGGTCGCTTCGCAGTTCAAGCTCTCTGTCACCCTTCCTATCGGCTTGCCAGGGAAAGCGTGGAGAGTATTCATAACACGGAGGGAGGTAATCGCTTCGCACTGTGGGGTCTGGCAAAAGGGACATGACAGAGAGCTTGGGCTGAGACAGACTTGAACCCAGGAGGTCAATTGTAGTGGGTAAACTTATGTTTTCTAGTTTTAAAAGAGAACGTATAAAAATGCTTTGCCATTAGGTCAGCTTTCAAGTGACTGAGGGTATTTCGTATTCTTTTTGCAATTACTACACTTTATAAAGGGTTATTATTAGACTTTGAATTTATTTTAATGGAATTTTAATAATATGATTTATATGTTGATTGCAGTTAATCAACTATCAAAATTCATTATGTCTAAAGCTTGGAATTTTACAGTACATACTAGGCGTGAAATATCAATGCATTCATTTTGTATTATTTTTAATTAATATATTAATTCAAATTATAGTTAACATTTTTAACTGAACAAATTACCTCCTTAAATTGACAGCCTTATTTAAGTTGAATTATTAATTATTATAATTATTGAATTATATGGTATTGTTTTTTATTTGTTGTAGGATATTCTTCAAAATGTCACCCTTTTCTACAGATAAAGAAATTCATATGGGTTTGTAATGACGGAACAGTGAGTAAATGATTATAGAATTTGTATTCTTGGGTGAACTGTATCTACTAGGTTCTCAAGATTATGTAAAATATTAATATGTCTACAGTATTAAGTTGTAAGGAAACACATAAGACCATCTGACATCACATCATTGTACATTTAGTCAAAACACCAATATCGTCTGCTGAGCGCCGTCCCTTTTTCCTGCAGCTTCGGTATTGTTTCAAGTCTAATCATTTGTCTTCATTTGTGGCAGTGACATCACTACAAAAGATGATTAAGTTGTCCTTTTGAATGAGGATACTGAAGAGACTAGTGCACAGAGTAATTACATTGTGCCTTCTCTTTATAGCAGGACAGATTTGATGTATCGCACTGTAAAAAATGAGAAAGGGAAACTGGGTTTCTGTCACCCCTCATTGGCTGATGGTCTATTTCACACTGAATAGTTCTTACTCACTATACAAACGCAGGTGCATACGGACGGTTTCAGCTTATTATGACCAGACCTGAATTACTGTAGACATGTGGAAAGTGGCCAGGCCTGTGTAAGGAAATATTAAACCGAGCGGCATCTGCTTACAAATGCTGTGCAAGCTTTCCCCAGAACTAATTTCACTTGTGCAAAGACATTTGTGCAGTGACTTTTAACTAGTCCCAAGGTGATTTCTAGTTGGTGTATGAAATCATTTCCTTTCCCAAACTACAGGCATAGCTCATCACATAATGTAAATGTAAAGAGAATTTTGCATTACAGGTCCCTTTAACTATGGACACCTTCAACAACCATTTGAATAAAAGTGAATTAAATTATTTATATATATATATATATATATATATATATATATATATATATATATAATTTTTTTAATTACTTAATTTATTTATTTTTGTAGTTACTTTAACTTGCTAGTAATTTTTATCACGTTTGAATTCACTGTTATTATTTTGTTTTTTTTGCAAGTATTTTTTGTGCATGTATGATTGCTAGTTTTGTGTACTGTATATATGAAATCACTATTATTAAATACATTTTTGGATTTACTTTTAGATTAGTAATTTTTAGTGGATATAAGAAGTCATTTCTATTTGAAAAAAAAAACATTGATTTAATATTAAATAATATATCGTTCATGTATTCATTAATATATTTACAGTGTTTAATATTACTTAATATATTTATTAGTGCTGTCAATCGATTTAAAAATGTAATTGCGTTAATCACAGTCATGGACTGTGATTGATCATGATTAATCGCAAATTTAACATACTAGGATTTACCTGTAAATGTGTTGAAAAAGAAATGCATGACAAACTAGTTTAAGGAAACAGAACCTTTCACACTTCCGCCAGGTATGAGACATAATCCTTATTATTATTTTATCATCTTTTGTTTTTATTCAGCCATTATCAGCCTTTATACTGGTAATAAAACGTTTACCAAGCCACATCGCTTCAATCCTAGTATACATTTACCCAACTATTATCAAAAGTACTTCTAAATAAATACAACAAAACATTTTCTTGCGACCTTACGTGAAGTATTATGACAAAATGCATTAAGAAGAATTGGACCTGTTCTGCAGGTGCATTAGAGCTAACATTAGCATCATGCTACATAAGACAATTTATGAGATTAATAGTATACTTTTACTCAGAACTCACTTCAAACCATCATTGAGTGTTTGTAATAACTTCCTTTTGCAATCACATGTGAAATTTGGAATTTACTGTTGTTAAAATATGCTATTTATAGCCTTTTATATTGCTGCACAAATTAGCATTTTAGTAGTACACATTCTCTCAAGAAAATCACATACAGACCATATCTATCGTAATCGTGTGTTTATTATCTTATATAATCTATAGTGGCTGTTGTCATGTTTATTTCTGCTGTATAAAAGCCTTAACATGGATGCTCTGGCTGAAACTCACTTCGTTTGTGATGTTACAACCGCCTCTCCATTCTTAAGTTGCCAGGTATACATTCCAAGTATAATACGCATTAGTAAAAGGATCTATTTAAATTTTTATTTGTCAATATACACTTTGGGCGGCCACGGTACATTATAAAAGTAGTCCAAAAAACCGCAACCCACAGTTCTGTAATTTTTTCCCACAACTGTATTTTCAAAATAGCCCAATTGTGCTGCAACACTGGTTCGCTGTACCCTCATCACACAATGATAGATAACCTTCCACGCTACGATGACGGGAAGAAGTTTGGGTCAATCCTTATCAAACGATTAATTTCGTGAGAAAAAAAACAATATATATATTAACACGTTAATTTGTTTTTTATTAATCGCATGCGTTAACGCGTTAACGTTGACACCCCTAATATTTATTAATGTAGTGATACATTAATTATAATATTTTATGCACGTTTCTTTGCAGTAAAACTAGTAATTTTAGAGAATGCAATTTTATTAAAATTAATTTTAGTGAATTTGTGTATTTATGTATCTTGTGTAGTGTATTTTATTGTAAAATTGTATCTAATTTATTTAGTATTTATTTAGATCATTTTGCTTGGAAAAGTGTGCTTTTTCTATTCTTAATTAAAATACTTTTTACTTTTTTGATATTTTGTTCTCTAATACAACACTATTAATACTTTTAGTGTGACTTGCATGTCCAAATCCTATTATCTGCCATCTTTTATTGGATGTGTTGTTTAATAAAGCATTCTATTGAAGCCAGGTTTCATTTTGTATTTCTGACATGAAACTTACTGAAGTCTGCAGTGTATGTGGGTTGCAAACTTGCATTGTCAGTGAGCAGAGAGAACATTTAGACATGACTTCATCCTATGGGTCTCATTATCTGTGGCTAGCTAGAGTTATTGGTTCACATTTTATGAACACACACACAAACAGACACTGGTGTGTCAACTAGACACAAATGTATTCTAAGTAGTGGAAAGGTCTGACGCTTGCAGCGGTAAACTCCTGCGGAAGGTGAAGTCATTACTCAGCTTGCCTTAGGGCCATGTTGGGCCTATTCTTGTATTCCTAACTTGACAAAAAAAAAAAAAAAAAAGCTAAATAAATAAATAATAGCCAGCGAAATAAAGGAGTCGTTTTCTCTAATCATCCGCACCATTAACGGTCCATCCTGCGATGGAGGAAGGGAGGTCCCGCTAAGGGTGTGTGCATGTTGTGTATGTTTATGGAAATAGCTTAAGGTTCTACTCAGCCAAGCATTATCAGGCTAATTTAGAAAATGACAGACTTTCAATTTACCAAGCAGACCCTAATAACAAACCTTAGAGCATTGCCATGACAACGTATCCAGAATCAATGAGACTGATCCTGTTGGATGGAAATGGGGTGGCGGAGTATGTCGTGCTTGTGAAATAACGATAAGAAAGCAAGGTGTATGAGTTCAAGTTCTGGTGCAGACGCTCTTAAAGTTCCACATCGAGCTGATTAGGTCAATCAAAGAAACATCTTTCTGTCTGTAGCCTTGTTACGGTAAGATCATCTCTCTGATAAATACTACTTAGATTGACTTAGGCCCTGTTTAGATGAGGGGAAACACTTTTGTCAACTTTCGACTACTTTCCTGTATAGTGTCTGCTTAGGCTCATTGATGGTTGATTACACTTTGTTTTAAGAGACCTGTGGCATCGTGAGAGGTTGTGTCATAGAGGGAAGGTATAACAAGGGACAACAAACCATGATGGCCACCTGGTCCCAAACTACAGTTACCATGTTCCTCAGCGGGGGAGACACAGCTGTTGGGAGTGAAGGAAAAATGCTGGTGATGAGCTGGGAACAAAGGGACTTTGATTCTTCTTGTGTGTGAAGGTGGAGAGAAGCTGGAGAAGGTTTTCCTCTTTTGTAACTTTTGGCTTTTTGATGATTGATGATTTAAAAAAAAAAGAGAAGAAACTTGTAACTTGACCTCAGCCTGGACTCAATTTGTGAAGCGACCCACATTTTGATGATACCCTACCTCTCACAATGCCACAAGACCCTTTTAGCCTTTTGACATTTGCATATAAATTACAGACCTGGCTCCACCGTCTACATTTATATGGGTGCTAAATTGCCAATGGTTTTCCCCCACTATCAAAAAGATGCTAACCAGATCATCTCTCTGGTCTCTCCTCAGACTTGACTAGACCAGTGGACTTACCTCCACAAACACAATACACATCACACACACACACATAAAGACATTTTCTTTATTTAGGCCATATACTGTATAAGCGGCTATAAATGTATCGGGTATATGCATGTGTTGTATATACGTTCCCCTATTATATTAGCCTAGTTACAACTCTAAAGACTCTAAAGGCCTATATTCAAGTGTTTGAGTGTATCTCTGCTTTAATATCTTCTAGAGGTTTATTTCTTGGTATCAAAATTATCTTCTCTTTATTTCTCAAACAATAATGTACACTATGTGATCGTGAAATTAATCATACAATTTTTACTATGCTTGAAGTAAAACTGCACCAACTCTCCAGACCAGCAAATGAGCCATAAACAGAGACCAAGAAAGTTTCTCCCGCTCAAAATGTATGCCTCTGATTGGCCATTCCACCCAAAAGGTGGGTGTGGATGAGAACTATAAAGAGTCCATAATTCAGACTAATCGTGGCTCAAAAACCCTTCTTCTTGAGACGGACTCGAGTTTTACCTTCTGGCAGTTTTAACCTTCAAGTAACTTTGTCGACTTGCAGTGGACATTCCTATCTTCAGAAGAACCAGAGGAAAATCACCAGCTCACTCCTAAAGAATTCATCAAGAACCTCCGTTGTCTATTGCATCAGGACTCTTGTTCAGCAGCAAAGCCAATGCAAGTAACCGTTTACAAATGGTAATGGTAATTTAACATTTTGCTTTTTACATTTTTTAACCTTTAAACAGACAGCAAAGTTTAAATCCCACCTGGCAAGTGTGCTTCAACAACACATCCCATAATGTTTAAGAATAGGCAGAGAGTAGGGGCGATAGTACTTATTTTGTTTTTGATATGATAACGATACTTTTAAAGGTCTGTATCGTTGATGCCGATACGATACTGCTAAACTGAAATTTTAAATAATGAAATTTATTAAATCATTAAATTACTAAGCGTAAAATGGGTAATGGTATCCACTTAACGTTACATTTTAACACTCAATATGCCTTAATTGCAACTTATTAGGTTATATTTTTGTTTACACATGGTTAAAATATGTTTACTGTAGTGGCAACCATGGAAATCTACAATATAGTTAAACTACGGTCACTTAGTAAAATTATTATTTTTTGATTAAATAAAATCACGTAAATAAAACACACCTTGCCGATAATTTTTGATTGAGTATTGATACTTTCGATACTCGCACCAGTATTGCTATATCAATACTTCAGGATCGATACACCCATCCCTAGCAGAGAGGAAGTGGTCTTTTGTGGCTGTTTGAAAACATTCGACCAAATAAGTGTCTACTTTATGAGAGTAGTCCAGTTGAATGTATTTTCAGTGACCTCTGGGATTGGTCAAAAGTGGACAAGCTCAAAAGTTTTAGACCCTGTTTACACCTGTATTTATAGTGTTGTCCACTTGTGATTGGATGGGCAAAAACACATAAATCTTGCAACCTAGTTGAAGTCAACGTGATCCAAATTGGATTTGGATTCAAATTTGGGTTGAAACATGACGTTGACTGGTGACTAGCAAGATATAACTGGTCATATAAGTCACTAGCTTGAATTGGCTTTCTCTTTCTCTCTTTTAGCAGGGTCAGTCATGTTTTGTCTGGTGTCACCTTTGAAAATGTCATGAACGTTTTTATTTGCCCAATCTAAAGAGCATGAAAAAAATCCCAATACATAATGAG
Source organism: Onychostoma macrolepis (assembly GCF_012432095.1). Taxonomy (NCBI): domain Eukaryota; kingdom Metazoa; phylum Chordata; class Actinopteri; order Cypriniformes; family Cyprinidae; genus Onychostoma; species Onychostoma macrolepis. The sequence goes on along the minus strand of NC_081166.1, from coordinate 5,469,215 downwards.
TACATAATGTCAGCATCTCCTGGACAGATGACTTTTTGCTATATTTATTTATGAGGTATTGAGTTGATTTTCAAACAACTGAACTAAAAAAGGTACATTACCATTCAAACGTTTTTGAAAGTCCTTATGCTCTCCCAGGCTTTGTATTTATTATTTATTTATTTGATCAACAGATAAATATACACTGCAGAAGTAAATAGTTGAGAAAAAAAAGGCAACTTCATGCAGTAAGACTTCTGATTGTTTTTTTTGTTTTGTTTTTTGTTTTTCTTCTCAGTAAAGATACTTTGTTTAGCAAGCATAAATTAGTTTGTTCATGCAATGCTGATTGTCTTGTTTGCTAAAAAATATATTATTGTCACAGCAACTGAAACAACAATAACAAACATGGTATTACATAAGCAAATTGTTACAATTGTATCAATTGCATTTCTTTTTATTATCAGTGTTGTAGGATCTCTGTTGTTCGAGCAGGCCACCATGTGAGACATTGAACATAGGCCTGGAGAACTAAATTAAACTAATCATCAGAGTCACGCGATGACAATACCCTGAGTGGTTTCCTGCCAGCGTTTTCTCGTCCACTCAGAAGGGACGATAATGACTAACTTAGTCAGAAAAAAACAAAGATCTTTTGTATCAAAGAACTGCAAGAGTCTTTCTTGCAACCCGTGGAGGAACCTCGTGATCTAATCAAAATGTATGGATCCATACATTCAAACAGGAAAAGGACCATTAAAGTAACTGACAGCCCTCAGGCCTGCAAAACCACGAGATCTGTAACATGACCGTCTGATGACTCCTGCGTGCTCCTCACAGTCTTCAACTTTTCTCTTGCAACAAAAGAAACACTAACTTACATAAATGATCTCTAAAGACAATCATTTATTTCCATTGCCATTAGAGCAAGTGTATCAACAAATAACATGTTTGATGTCTTACATATATGCTTGGTGTTTTATGTTATGCATGGTGTGCTTCATTTCGATCTTTGCCGTATAACTTTCTTGTGAATAGATAGCTGTGTGTAGTATCGCGTTAAAGCGTATTTCAAATGCAGGAAGTTGAAATTAATTCTATGTCAATTATCAGCCTCGTATGAATGATGAATACTTTTATAAGAAGTTATTAGAAATATTCCTCACATGATGGATGAAGCATTATGTTAATCTGTGCATGAAGAAGAACCGATTGGAAGAGACAATTTGATTGGAAGAAGCCTCTAGTGGGTGGACAGAATCCAACCCGTTAAAACTCCGTGACACAAAGCTCATTTGCTGCTGAAAAACTTGGCTGCTTGAAAACTTGCGCTTGCTGCTTGAAAACTTTGGTCTCGCCTCACTGGTCGCGCTGTGAAGCACCTACAGCCTTAACATCAGGTTGACCATCCAAGACTTCAACACTCCTTCAAACTTCTGACCAAAGAAACTTTCAAAGCCTGAAGTTGCTCAAGGACTTCAAAGCATTATCACCCTTCCATCACCAGGAAGCCAACCAATCGCAAAAAGTGGTTTCCCCGATTGACATCACGAACGGACGCATCAGCAGCCCCGGGATTTCCCAACCAGGAAGGAAAGGGAACCGGAGAATACCTCTCAACTCAACTTAGAGCAAGTAACAAACTCTCTCTCCATATTTCTGCTGGAAACTGGTTGAATTAATCTTTAAGAAAAGATAGTAAAGTCCTCTGTTTGTGACTTCTCAGGTTTACAGGACTCTTAGAAAAGAGCATTAGAACCTAACTTTCTTCAAATCGCAACCCTCTTGCCAGAATGTGTGTATGTGTGTGTATGTGTGCGTGTATGTGTTTTGTTAGTATTGTATCAGAATAGCAAATAAACTCTCGTTTGGTTTATAAAGAGTGGGCTGGTGCTGTGATTTTCAAGTTTGAAACTATTTGCCAAAGATCGTGTTACCTGTTGCTCAAAATTTCCCAACCAATTCTGTATTATTATCGTGGCCACAGAATAAACAGAACTGCTAAGATATACTGGTTTAATGCTCGCTGGACGAGTCGTTAAGAAAGTATAAATTATATGTTTTGATTAATACTGTAAATTTTTTCTGGATTTTAAATCTCAGAAAATAACAGAATTTCTTTGAAATAGAAATATTTTATAACATCATAAATGTCTGTCTCTTTTGATCATTTATTATGTCCTTGGTTAAAAAAAAAAATAAAAGTCGTACTGATGATAAACATTTGAACAGTATCACAAATCAGCTTCCTGACAGACAGACAGCAGCTAGTAAAGCTTGGAAAATTCTCATCCATCACCCGTACGATCAGCACTGGAGCTCCTTAGGGCTGTGTCCTCTCCCCACTGCTCTTCTCCCTCTACACCAATGACTGCACATCTAATGACCCCTCTGTCAAGCTCCTGAAGTTTGCAGATGACACCACACTCATCGGCCTCATTCAGGACGGTGACGAGCCTGCTTACAGACAAGAGGTTGAAGAGCTGGCTGTCTAGTGCAGTCTTAACAACCTGGAGCTTAACACGTTCAAAACAGTGGAGATGATCATGGACTTCAGGAGAAACCCCCCTGCACACCCCCCACTCACCATCATGGAGAGCACTGTAACGACAGTGGAGTCATTCAGATTCCTGGGCACCACAATTTCTCAGGACCTGAAGTGGGACAATCACATTGAGTGCATTATGAAAAAGGCCCAGCAGAGGCTGTACTTCCTCCGCCAGCTTAGGAAGATCAACCTGCCACAGGAGCTGCTGAAACAGTTCTACTCCGCCATCATTGAATCCGTCCTCTGCACTTCAATAACTGTCTGGTTCAGCTCAGCTACCAAATCTGACCTCAGAAGACTACAGAGGGTAGCCCGGACTGCTGAGCGAATCATTGGTACAACCCTCCCCACTCTCCAAGAACTGTACTCATCCAGAGTGAGCAAAAGGGCTGGCAAAATCACTCTGGACCCCTCACATCCAGCACACTTCCTCTTTGAACTGCTGCCGTCTGATCGACGCTACAGAGCACTGCACACTAGAACGGCCAGACACAGAAACAGTTTCTTCCCTCAGGCAATCCGTCTCATGAACAGTTGACAATAAACGTGGAATACACAACACTATTATACATTATTTATTTAACACACTTACTTATTTACATTTCAAATTTGCACATATCATACCTGTACATACATAATTGTCTATATTATATATTGTGTTTTTGCTATTTTGTACATTATCTATTTTGTATATTATTCTCTTATTATATGTGTCCTGTCCTGTCGCTGTCATTCTGTTGCACTGTGGAGCTTATGTCACTATAACAAATTCCTCGTATGTGTAAACATACCTGTCAATAAAGCTCATTCTCATTCACATTCATTCTCATCAGTCTGAAATGGTCGGGCTGGTTAGACGGACTTATTTTGCAGGTTTTAAAGGGGTTTAAAACCAGTTAAACGCCAGCTTTGCCAGGCTGGGAGAGCAACTAGATCAGATTTACCCAGCTAAAACCAGAAAACCAACTTAGGCTGGTTTAAGCATTTTCTTCTTCTTCTTCTTCTTCTTTTTTTCCAGCAGGGTTTCCAGAGTCCTGGCAGAGGAAGCAGTTCAACTGAGGATTTTCATGGCCCAGATTCAAACACACTAAACAACAGATGCTGTTTTGCATCCATTTGCTGAAACTAAACGGCATTTTTAAATAAATGGCCTGATTTAACACTTAATCAACTCCTGACAATCATAATAGGAAAAAACTGACTGATTAATATACAAAGTGTATACTAATGATACCGTGGTTCATGCTAATAACCATATCTTTACTTCTCAGACATAGTTTGCACAAATTATTAATGTAAAAATGTAAAAAAAAATAATATAAAGATCACTTTTAATATGAGCTACAGTTCAAATACCAAAGTCCATGGGAAGTATATGAAATGAATACCATTTTCTGAATGTATACGTACGGATAAGCAGACAGATCTCTAAAGTAAACTGAGTACAGAATCTGGATTGATGTAAGCAGTGTCTAGTAAAAAGCTCATTACAGTTTCTGCCTGGAGAGTTGGAGCATGTTGTGGGTGGAGCACTAGAGGAATGGATGGAGGTTAGCAGTTTGGTCTGCCCTGTGAAACGTCACGCACGTCCTGATATTGCTGAGTTAGATGTGTTCCTGTGTCAACATATTTTGTTGACCCTGGAACAACATTTTTATCCAAAAATATAATCTTAACCATATTCCTAAACCTAACCTTACCTGATAGATGAATTACACTGATGTACAGGCACCAAACACTGATTGTAATCCTAAACTTTACAAAAATTATAAACTGGTTCTTGAAATCTGATTGGTTAATCACAATGTTGTTCCAGGGTCAACAAAGATGTTGACCCAGGAACACGTCGCACTCGGCAATATCAGGAAGTGCGAAACGTCACCGTCTGCTACCAACATGCATCACTGTGCCTGATATTAAGCACGGGAATCAATGTAAATGTGTCAAATGCTGACACACACACACACACACACACTCGCCCCCACAGTGTGCCTTGAATCAATGGCCTGTGTGCCAAACGGAATCATTCAACAGCAGATATTAAAATATAATCAGGTCATTTGTTTGGCTTTTGAGGCAGAGCACTGGTGCATATCAAATAACAGGAGAAGCGGGGTCTGCTCCTGAGACCCAGGTGTTTTATTAATTGTTAGATTTTTATGCATCTGTCCATCCAAAAACAAATCTCTGCATATGGTTTAAGCTCTGGTTAAATATTGTTGTTGATTTTATTGACATAGCTGCTTTCTCAATTGTTTCAAAGCAGCTTTACAGAAAATCATGATTTGAATGTTTATTATAGCTTAAAATCTTCATGCCTGTATTTAGCAAATTAGAGCTGGACGATAATATAGTCTACATTTTGCAGTGATATAAATAATCAAGCAGTTGAGCTTAGTTATATAGTTATCACTTTATGTGGGTTTACTGCATGTGTGAGAATCAAGTTTGATATGTGTAATAATATAGTTTACATTTTGCCACAATATAGACAATCAAGATTTTGAGATTTGCTAGTATATCACTTTATGTGTCATTATATATACAACTTTATACATGTAACTTTACATTTTGCCACAATATACAGTGGGGGGGGGGAATTATTTGATCCCCTGCTGATTTTGTATGTTTGCCCACTGACACTTTATTTGAACACTGAGAGACTGAATAACTACGAACAAATCCAGAAAAAAACGCATTTCAAAAAAGTGAAAAAATTAATTTGCATTTTAATGAGTGAAATAAATATTTGATCCCCTATCAATCAGCAAGATTTCTAGCTCCCTGGTGTCTTTTATACAGGTAATGAGCTGAGATATAGGAGCACTCTCTTAAACTCTTAGGAGTGTTCCTAATCTCAGTTTGTATAAAAGACACTTGTCCACAGAAGCAATCTGTCAATCAGATTCCAAACTCCACCATGGCCAAGACCAAAGAGCTGTCCAAGGATGTCAGGGACAAGATTGTAGACCTACACAAGGCTGGAATGGGCTACAAGACCATCGCCAAGCAGCTCGGTGAGAAGGTGACAACAGTTGGTGCGATTATTTGCAAATGGAAGAAACACAAAATAACTGTCGATCTCCCTCGGTCTGGAGCTCCATGCAAGATCTCACCTCGTGGAGTTTCAATGATCATGAGAACGGTGAGGAATCAGCCCAGAACTACACGGGAGGATCGTGTCAATGATCTCAAGGCAGCTGGGACCATGGTCACCAAGAAAACAATTGGTAACACACTATGCCATGAAGGACTGAAATCCTGCAGCGCCCGCAAGGTCCCCCTGCTCAAGAAAGCACATGTACAGCCTGTCTGAAGTTTGCCAATGATTCAGAGGAGAACTGAGTGAAAGTGTTGTGGTCAAATGAGCCCAAAATCGAGCTCTTTGGCATCAGCTCAACTCACCATGTTTAGAGGAGGAGGGATGCTGCCTATGACCCCAAGAATGCCATCCCCACCATCAAACATGGAGGTGGAAACATTATGTTTTGGGGGTGTTTTTCTGCTAAGGGGACAGGACAACTGCACCGCATTAAAGGGACGATGGACGGGGCCATGTACCATCAGGGCCAGGGCATTGAAAATGGGTCGTGGATGGGTATTCCAGCATGACAATGACCCAAAACACATGACCAAGGCAACAAAGGAGTGGCTCAAGAAGAAGCACATTAAGGTACTGGAGTGGCCTAGCCAGTCTCCAGACCTTAATCCCATAGAAAATCTGTGGAGGGAGCTGAAGGTTCGAGTTGCCAAAATTCAGCCTCGAAACCTTAATGACTTGGAGAGGATCTTTAAAGAGGAGTCGGACAAAATCCCTCCTGAGATGTGTGCAAACCTGGTGGCCAACTACAAGAAACGTCTGACCTCTGTGATTGCCAACAAGGGTTTTGCCACCAAGTCTAAGTCAGGTTTTGCCAAGGGGTCAAATACTTATTTCACGTATTAAAATGCAAATCAATTTATAACTTTTTTGAAATGCATTTTTCTGGATTTGTTGTTGTTGTTATTCTGTCTCTCACTGTTCAAATAAACCTACCATTAAAATTATAGACTGATCATTTCTTTGTCAGTGGGCAAACATACAAAATCAGCAGAGGATCAAATAAATGTTTTTTTGTTTAGTTTTTTTTTCCCCCACTGTAAACAATAAAGCAGGTGAGTTTTACTATATAGTATGTAATTTTATGTTTATATTTTGTAATTTTATGTTTATCATATATATATATATATATGTGTGTGTGTGTGTGTGTGTGTGTGTATATATGTGTGCGTGTGTGTGTGTGTGTGTGTGTGTGTGTGTAGTCTTTCTTTTTGTTTCATCTGGCTGTTAGTGCCGATTCATTTCCCTCTTGATGCTCACACTTTTTTTCCAAAAACATATCATTCACTGTTTTGTATTAGACAGATAAGCACTTATTTGTGAATTGATGCTCTCACTGTATATCAGCACAATATATCAGGTTTAACCGTTCTCAATGGTATAGTCAGGATTGCCTATCCCAGCCCATCTCCTGCACCTCTCAGGTAAACATTATTATAGGTATGACCTCATGACACCAATCTCCCCCCCCACACATACTGTTTAAAGGGGTGTGCATGGGATTTCTGGCAAGTACAATTTTAAATACGTAGTGATTGAATGAATGAATGAATGAATGCAACAGAACAGAAAAGGACATTCCCTTGTGGCTCCCATAGCTACTGCTGCCTAGTTTAACCATACAGACCATCTAAAATAATGCTGTCATGAGGCCACTGCCAATGCAAATTCAGTTTTTGCCTGAATCTAACTGAATTTATTCTGTCTGGGTATAATTGAAGCTAGATAAATGATTTCCGCCTTTAACAGAGTCTGACAGATTTGCTCAGCGTGAGCCAGTAGCTGCTGCTGCTGATATTGTTCATGGTAATGCACAATCATTGAGAAATATGCACAGCTACTTTCCAACAAACATTGATGTCTTGTTATCCATCATATTTAATTTCTTTTCTTGGCAAACACTTTGAGGGACAAGCTGCTTGGAAGAGCCTGTGTCTTGTTATGGCTTCCTGTTTGTATTCATGCTACAGAAAGTGCACATATTGCATGTGATTTTGACATAAGCAGGTTGCTAACAAGGCTAAACCGCAATCTAATGAGAAATTCTAATGAGATTATCTATCATTTTAGTCCCCACACTTTCAGAAAAAAAGTACAAAATTGTGACTTGAGGTGGTACCCATTCAAAAGGTACCAAAAAACACACTTTAGGTACTAATTTGTACGTTTAAAGTACTAATATATGCCTTTATAATATTAAGATGTATAATTTAGAGGTTAATAAGATACAACAATGTACTGTGTAGCTTTTGTACCTTAGGCTATACCATAGTTATATGGAATTACATTTGTGCCAATTAAAATTAATGTAATTTTTCAAGAAACTTATGAAAATATAAATTGAAACTGAACAAAATGTCTTTGAAACTAAATAAATAAATTATAGGAAAAAAACCTTTGACTCCGTTTACAAATGCGCTTCCAGAGTTTTCATTTATGCTTCTAAAATTTTTGTTTACAATTCTGAAGTTTTCATTTACACTTCTGACGTTTTCGTTCGCCATTCTGGCACAAATCTCTCGAGGGGCGGGGCTAACAGCGGTGTGTTCTCATTGGCTTTATCAGTATTTTTCTACTGCTACACTACATTGTTGAGGTGATTTCTTAGGAATAGCACAGCCAATGATATCATCATCATTATCATCAATCATCGTTGTTATCAGGATACTCGCGGTAAGTTGTCTTGATTTAGTCCAATCATTACAGGACCTGGTTATCTACACACAGTTACAGTCTTCAATTATATCATATTTGCTTCGATTAGTTCATATTTCAAACAATCTTTGACAAAAAGTAGTCTTTAATAATGCCTAAATATATATCCAAATGCAAAACCTAATACATGGAAATAATTATGACTGAAACCAGTTTCCAGCAACTAGGGTATACACAGTCATGATTATATAGGCCTATACAGGCATCTAATGGTTACACAATGGTATTACGGATGATAAATGGTACTTAATTTTGAGGTATTTAGTACTAAGTTAATACTAATATATATTAAATAATTATATTGTGTATTTATTTGTTTGAAATATTTTAAGTTTGAAATGTGTCATGGGAGTTCAAAGCAGTGTGTATTGTTAGACTTTTCCATAAACTTCTGATGCTGACCCAGAGAATGTAGTGGTAGTACCAGAGATCCGTTGCCCTCATCAGACAAGAATCTTGTTTTGTTCAGACACATCACCTTTGAATGACTGGGATCTTGATCTTCAGACACCTGATATTATGCAAATATTTTAATTTCTTTGGAGCTCTAGATTAAAACAAAAACAGTTCACAAGTACACAAGAGGTTGCGCTTTAAAAAAATACCAAAAATAAAAATTCTCGGTTTCACTTTATTTTGATGGTCCATTTAACACATTCTATTGACTATAAGTAATGTTGCACCTATATATCTACTAACTTTCATTAGAGTGTTAGTAGTGTATTAGTTGTACGGAGCCCTTTAAAGGACATTATAGTGGGAAAAATTCAGGGTGAGTGGAAATAATTCAGGGTGGGAGGAAAAAATACTTTTCAAATGTTTTGCGTTCTCTCGCAAAAGTTTTGCGAGGGAACGCAAAAGTTTTGCAAACATTTGTTCTCTTGCAAATATATTTGCGTTCTCTCGCAAAACATTTGCGTTCCCTCGCAAAACCATTTGAGTTCGGACAAACTCTTCCTGTTTACTTTACAACTTGCAGTGGTTACAGCTCGTATGTTCACAATGGAGCGGTTCATAGAGTTTTATTTTGAACTTGGACTAAAAGTAATACAGTCAGTGCTTATTTCGAGGCACGGTTTTGAGACATTCTAAAACGCTTAATGTGGCTTAATGTTTTAAAACAGTGACATTGGAGGACTAAATTCGATAATAATAAATCCTGATAAAAAATTGTTAGGCTAACATTAATAACCTTATTAATAATATTACTATTAATAAAGAAGAATATGAACGCAACGCCCTGCACGTTAAGCCTTTTCTTCCCCATAGAAAACGCTTAAGGTAGGCTATAATGAAAGGTTCATGCAGCTCGTATGTTTACAATGGAGCGGTTCATAAAGTTTTTATTTTGAACTTTGACTCAACGAAATAAAGAAATACAGTAAGACAGTGGTTAATTCAAGGCACGGTTTTGGGACATTCTAAAACGCTTTAATGCGGCTTAATGTATTAAAACAGTGACATTAGGACCAAATTCGATAATAATAAATACTAATAAAATTGTTAGGCTTATATGAATAACCTTATTAATAATAGTACTATTAATAAAGGAGAATAGCCCAGAATATGAATGCAACGGATTTGGTATTTTTAAATCACTGTTTTCATTTTAGCCTACCTTATGTGCAGGGCGTTGCGTTCATATTCTGGGCTATTCTGCTTAGTAATATTATTAATAAGGTTATTAATATTAGCCTAATAATTTTATCAGCTTTTATTATTATCGAATTTGGTCCTCCAAGTCACTGTTTTAAAACATTAAGCCACATTAAGCATTTTATTATGTCCCAAAACCGTGCCTTGAACTAAGCACTGACTTATTAGTTTATCTGAGTCCAAGTTCAAAATAAAACTCTATGAACCGCTCCATTGTGAACAAACGAGCTGTAACCACTGCAAGCTGTAAAGTAAACAGGAATAATTTGTCCGAACTCAAATGGTTTTGCGAGGGAACGCAAAAGTTTTGCGAGGGAACGCAAATATATTTGCGAGAGAACGCAAAAGTTTTGCAAGAGAACGCAAAAGTTTTGTGAGGGAACGCAAAGTTTCTCGAGGGAACGCAAAAGTTTTGCGAGAGAACGCAAAACATTTGAAAAACGTTTTAGAAGTTTATACGTTTATAAGTCACACTTGAAAGAGTTGATGATTGTTAAAAATGTATTTCCAATTTTAAATGTTAGATGATAATGTTAACTAAATAAAATAACTAAACACAGCATGTGTTATATCAGCATGATAAAAACAATTGGCAGCAGGAACATTCTTTGTGTGGAATATGTAATAAAATGAGCTTGATTGCCTGGTTGGAGTGATATTTTCTTGACGTCTGAATATATCACAGGATAGTATTATATTTCAAATGTAACAGCTCAACCTAATTAGACCCTACAATGCAAAAGAATCAAGAGCAATACACAAATATCCTACGAGAACATTGGACATTATACAATATTTCCAGTATTATATACTGTATTTTAATAATTAAACCTCAATAATTATCTTGTGTTTGATCTCTCGTGCTCCTAAAAGCTTATGCTGACAGAGTAGTAGCAACAGATGAATACAGATTTAATTCAAAAACAAAACTCCTAACTTTATATCATTAAAATGAAATTGAAAGCCGCTAGACATTTTATTCAGTTTCAATTTATATTTTCATAAGTTTCTTGAAAAAATACATTCATTTTAATTGGCACAAATGTAATTCCATACAGTTACTACATGCAGCACTTACAAATGGCCAAAAAACAGTGTAATTTTAGGGGTAAGAGAAGGTAAGTAGATTATTCACTTTATACTATGGGGCCATTGAATGCTTGAATCTGATTGGCTGACGAACATTCTAAGGTGTGCAATTATTTTCAGGGAAACGCATGGCGAATGTAGATCCAGGTAGGTCTTGACCGCATTACATGTCCATATCACTTTGCCAAATGATTTGAGTTATTTCAAAGGTCCTTACAGCCTAAAACAGCAAAAGAACCAAACCCCACAAAGACACTGGCCAAACAAATAAATATAGTAAACAATAGGATAAAACAGACAGATAAACATGACAGATTATTTCATGTTTTTGCCACAAAATTACGTTTTATTATTTACGGAAAGCACATACTCTATCTCTCCCACTCTCTCTCCTTCACAGACGCTCATACACTGTAAAAAAGTTGCTGTAAATTTTACAGTATTTTATTGGCAGCTGGATGCCAGTAAATTACTGTAAAAATTGTTACAGTATTATTACTGTAATTGCACTTACAGTATAGTAATGGCTTTACTATATTTTCATTTACAGTATTATTACTGTCTTTACATTTACAGTAGTATTACCGTATTTTCATTTACAGTATTTTTACCATATTTTCATCTACGGTATCAGTGCTGTAGTGTTTATTTTCATGTAGTTTAAACATTTTTTACCTGCAAAAAACAATCAAATTGTGGTACAGCACTGTAATCCATGATTTTTACCACCCCAACCCCATAAAAATCACAATAACTCATGAGCATTAGCTCTGATAATATTCTTTTTAATTGTTGAACATTTTCTTTTAGAAAGTACAAATTACAAGTCTTGATCTCTAGGATGAACTAGCTGAAAAAAGGGCATCACAACAGTCCCCTGGACACTTTGTATCATGGCAAAACATACACATACTAAAAAGCAAAAACAAGTAAGTACACTAACAGTCAAAAGTTTTTGAACGGTAAGATTTTTGATGTTTTTAAAGAATGATCTTCTGCTCACCAAGCCTGCATTTATTAACTGCAAAAGCAGTAATACTGTGAAATATTCTTACTATTTAAAATAACAGCTTTCTATTTGAATATATTTTAAAATGTAATTTATTCCTGTGATCAAAGCTAAATTTTCAGCATCATTACTCCAGTCTTCAGTGTCACATGATCCTTCAGAAATCATTCTAATATACTGATAAACATTTATTATTATTATTATCATCATCATCATAACAGTTGAGTAAATTTTTTCAGGATTCTTTGATGAATAGAAAGATGCAAAGATAAACATTTATCTGAAATAAAAATATTTTGTAACATTATACACTATACCATTCAAAAGCTTGGATGCAGTAATCTTTTTCTGAGGGGGGGTTATACGAATTACTACTTTTATTTAACAAGGATGGTTTAAATTGATCAAAAGTGAAGATAAAGACATTCATAATGTTACAAAATATTTCTATTTCAGATAAATGCTGTTCTGAACTTTTTATTCATCAAGGAAACCTGAAAAAAACTTAGACTCAGCTGTTTTCAACATAATAATAATAGTTTTTCTGAGCAGCAAATCAGAATATTAGAATGATTTCTGAAGGATCATGTGACACTGAAGACTGGAGTAATGATGTTAAAAATTCAGCTTTGATGACAGGAATAAATTACATTTTAAAATATATTCAAATAGAAAACATTTATTTTAAATAGTAAAAATATTTCAAAATTGTACCGTTTTTGATGTACTTTGGATCAAATAAATGCAGGCTTGGTGAGCAGAAGAGGCTTCTTTAAAAACATTAAAAATCTTACTGTTCAAAAACTTTTGACTGGTAGTGTTAATAAAAATCAAATAATAGTAACAGTAAAAATGAGTTTGTGTTGTGTTAAATTTCAGTAATTTTGACAGTCAAAGTTGACAAGCTCTCCGATGAGAAACAGCAGGATGGGATTCAGGCAGATCCTTTTTCTTTGCACCCTCTTTCCAGAATTCCAGCTGACCTGTGACTTTCAATGCATTTGGTGCCACAAAGATCTGAATGAACCTGCAAGCACAAGAAAAAAAAAAAAAAAAGCATTATTTTTCAAAGCAGTGTTTACAGAATTTTCCTCAACTGTCAAACTTGGTGCTGTATACACTTTGATGTTAATAAAACCTTATATACTACATCTGAACGCACCTACAAAGGAAGGTACATAATTAGTTGATAATCCATCACATTCAAATTATTAAAGCTCCATTTTTTACAATGCATTCTCAATCAGTAGAGCAAAGTGCTAGAATGCTGAATTAATGGGTTTGATTCCAGGGGCGGTTCTAGGGTGAGTGGATATCCGGGGCTTAGCCCAGAGACATTAATTTATGTATCAGAATACACGGGATACAAGTCAAATAAAACAGGCTATGCTGAAAAGTTACATTGGCTAAGTGGCTTAATTTTTTTTTTTTTAAAGCGACAAGTGTAATTAATTATAATTTGCACTTACAAATTGCATAAATAATATTATGAAATTAATGTTTTAAATATAAACACAAAAATATGTAATGATAGAAAAAAAAAAATAGAATGATACTTTTAAAAATGAGACTAAAATTACCAGTAGGTGGCACTGTCTTAATGACTGAGCCATTGAGTCTTTTATTCAATCTATTCATTAAAAACTGCTGATTCTTTCAGGAACAAAGAAACTGTTTTTATGAATGGATCAGTGAATCACTGATTCAAGGCATTCAAAAAAGGTAAATTCTTTCAGTAATGAAACACTGTTGTGTGCAGAGATGCACAACATGGCTTTGTAGAACCATTTTTGCGAAAAAAGACAATATTTTCTTCACGATTTAAATCACTTTATATTAACTTCTCGTTTATTGAATTTTGTTGCCCTGACACTTAGTAAAGTCTGCCACAGACCATGCTAAATGCTAACCAATCTGTTCATATAATCTAGTTATTTCTAAATGTGTGTGTGTGTGTCCTAGAAAATCTGTGCTTATAATACCATGATTAAAAATCTATATTTGTTGCTATACAGTAACAGTATTCTAATTTTGTCAGATGGGGATATCGGTATTATGAATTTATAGGCTACAGTTAGTTAAAGATACCTGAAGCAGCTACATTTTGCTGTTTAAGTGCTGGTTCAATAGAAATAATTTTAATGCGCATGAAAACTCAATCTTGATGCACACACCCCTAGCGCCGCCCCTGTTTGATTCCCAGGGAATGAATAACTTAATAAAATGTGTAGGGGAGCGCAGAGCACAAACTAACACGGGGTAAGTTGTAACACACATGGTTTAAATATTTCCACACATGCTAGCATAACCAAATACTGTACAAATACAAATTTACAGTATTTACTACTGCCATATCAACACTATATAGAGAATAAAGTGCACCAAAATTCAAAAATCTTTTGAAGATGTCGCTGAATATATATTCTACCAAAGCAGAAATACATTTCTGGCTAAAGTAAATTGTCATCTCAGTTTTTAGTATTCATTTAAAATTAGACAAATCTGCTATTATTTTAATCTCCAATCTGTTATCAGTTTAGATAGTTTTATAATGCTTCGCTAACTAGCAGAAGACGCTAACCAGTTTTAAATTCCAGTTGCACAGATGGGGAGCGTTATAACACTGTGTTACAATGTGCCCCGCTATTATTAAACTATGCTATTCTATGACATTAGCAATGCAATTTACACCATTTACTTTTATGAGTTTCAATGAGAAGCCACAAGAAGCAGGTGAATAAAGACTGAGAATCGATGTTTAATGTTCAGAAATTGTTATTTCAAGAAATGTAAAGCATTTTGGCTCGTTTATGTGTCTCGTGTCCTGTGTCCTATGACAGCTGTGTGTGGAGGGAGGGGAGTCTATCATTTCTGAATTTCTGAATGTGTTTCTTCATTTGCGCACTCTGTTTTGAACTACACTGTATATGTAGCTGTGTGTTGCGATCAGGGCCGTCCCAAGCATGGTTGCAATGTGTTCATTGTCAAACTCCAAAATTTGATTATTTTTCATTCTTAAAAAATGCCACTATTTTATTTGAAAAAGTTAATGATTTTATTTTATTGACAAAATATTTTAGTTTGTCTTGTATATTTTTTCATTAGATCCGATAATATTTTAAGCTGTCATATGGTTATGTTACAACATGCCCCTCACATGTTACAATGTACCCCACCTACGGGGCATGTTGTCACTTCCATTCATTTGAGATAAATAACGAAAAACATATACACCTGTAATTATGAAACAACGCAACATATTTGTACTAGACAAGTGTGAAATTAAAGTGTATAAATAAATTATACTCTGAACCCCACGTGGATTTACACATGCTAAGAAAGTCAGTGTTAGGTTGTGTCCCGTGCTACATTAAATACAATATAACTTGCATTGGATAAAAGCATCTGGCAAATGCATGAATGTAAATGCAATGTAAAACAAAATTACAGAGTTACCTAATTCTGCATTTCTGTAAAACGGACAGCTGGCTGTATGATGATTCTGCCCTCATATTCAGGATCCTGTTTTTGCTTGGAGAAATCTCCTGTAACAGACAGAGTCACAACACCCTTTTAGTGTTACTATAGTTTATGATCAGAAAAAAAACTACCGTACAGTAATACAAACATTTTGAATAAAATAAACTTTTTTGGCAACACTTTACAATAAGGTGTCATTTGTTAACATTAATTAATGTATTAACTAACAAGAACAAACAATGAACAATGCATTTATTACACTATTTATTAATCTTTGTTAATGTTAGTTAATGACAATGCAGTTATTGTTTATTCCATGTTAGTTCACAGAGCATTAACTAATGTTAACAAACACAACTTGTGATTTTAATAATGCATTGGTAAATGCTGAAATTAACATTAACTAAGCTTAATAAATGCTGTAGAAGTATTGTCCATTAATGTTTTTAACTAACGTTAATGTTAACTAATGAACCTTATTGTAAAGTGTTACCACATTTTTTATATTTATAAGCAAAACTTACTATATTAATATATTGCTAGCCCGTTCCTCTCTTATAAAGTAAGTTAACAGTGGAGAGCAGCCCGTGGCTAATTTGGCTACTTTAGTAACATTAGATGAAAGCTCACCTGTTGTTACGACGACAATCACAGGAAAAGACTCCATTACTCCTCCAATGCAGACGACATGACCACAAGATCACAAACTTGAAAATAAAATACAAAATATGTACTTAACAGTGATATTTCTTAACTCAGTTTTCCTCAGTATTTCATGTTAGCTCGCGGTTTTATTTTACGTCTCTCACTGAATAGGGACCGTCTGTTACATACAACATTGGTACACACGTTTCTAACTTAAATAGCATTTGAATTAGAATTACACTTGCGATAAAGAGGCAGTGTACAAAAGATATTATGCTTCTCTGTGTTCGTTAACTTCGGCTAACTGACATTATTAACTTACCAGTTGATGTATCATCGATACTATGGCATTCACAAGAAGAGGCTCCAAAATACACCTCCGACATTGTCGACGAAATCTAGACTAGAAACTTGAAAAGAACAAACAAAAGAAGTACTTGAAAATACTGTGTAAAATCTCCACTGAACTGAAACAGTGGTGTTGTCTTACGCACTTTACCTCAGTAACGTTATTTCACCTTAGTTCGTTGTTAAAGTTAAGTAACTACTCGCCAGATTAACTAATTTGCATTAAAGGGCAGCAGAACATACAAACGTGTTTCTCGGTTTAACTAAGGTTTATTTTGACTAATATAGGCGACCTTAATTTACTCACCAGTCGATGTTATCACCGTTACCGTCAGTCAGAAAAAAAGGCCCCAACTCAGGACATGAAAAACCACACCATAAATAATATTAGTTTGCTGTTAACAAGTTAAAACATCTTAAAATATCTCAGTTTTGCATGACACAGAAATAACATACTAACCTTTTTGTCCAGTACAGTGTAACGTGTCTCTTTTGTCCTTTTACGCTGATTCCACCAAACAGCAAACTAAATAAATCTCCCTTGCCATTAGTCAGTTTTTACAGTTTACAGTATCGCAAATTTACAGTAGTTTACTGTAGTGACCATATATTTCCCATAATCCTTTGCAGTTTACAGTAAAATACTGTATATACATTTTACAGTATCTTACTGTACATAATACAGTAAAATACTGTTCAAATTACAAAAATCGGTTACAGTGTACTGTTTGCACACACGTTAACATGCGCTAATGTTGTTGCATCTACTCAGTAACAGTTTAACAACTTAAAAACTACATGACTTCTCACAAGCGAGGTAACAACAACGGCGCTGTTTGTGAAGAAAATGCACTTAAAGCTTTACTATTAGTAGAGACGCTGCTGCCAAACAGTTTTTAGAGACGCACCGACTCACAGAGGTAATCTCTCTCGCTCACTCATAATTTAGTTATTAACTGCATTAGTCTGCTATCAACGGCTCAAGCCTCCATTACTAGGTCTAAAATTACATTTTAGCAGGCCTTGGATGAAATGCAGAAGAAATTAATCCTTCTCACAATAGGATTTTAAGTAGAAAAACTGGACAAATGCCTTGGCATGTATCGTCAGATCAATGCCTTGAGGTGTGGTATAGTATATGCAAAATAAATGACTTCGGTCTGTTGAATTCTTAGAAAATAATGCACAACCGTGGTGTAAAGGCCACATCACCACCACTTCAACAGCCCATCATCAATTATTCTTTACTTCATTCCTTCATTCATTCAGTGACTGTTCCATTGTTATGCAAGCATGTAATGACAAGCCAATCTTTATAAGTGAGTCATTCAACCTATTTATTTAAAAACACTGATTCATTCAGTGAGTCATTGAATCATTCAGTCAACCATTTTTTCTAAAACAGATTCAAAGTCAAAAAGAACGATTATGTTGTGAAACAAGTTTCTTGAACATTATTACTATTATTATTATTGATGCACAATGTGTGGTGGCACACATTCATAAAATTACACATTTTATTGGCACAGTTTCATCAGTCTTAGAGAAATAACACTGGCATGTATTGAATATTATCAGCAACACAGCCATACAACAATCATCAGACACTGATTAAAGCACAGGCTTGCCTAGGCTGCAGCCTAGGGGGGCTCACGTGTGCAGAGGCCCCGGATTGGCCAGACTATTTTTTTTTTTTTTTTTATTATTATTATTTTTAATTTAATTTAATTTAATTAAGCACGAACAAAAAAGACCCTCGAATGGTCCATTAGAAACATCAAATGAGTATTTGTTGCAGAGCGTCTGACAAAGTTAATGTCTTGTGCACGCTCAGCATCACTGAGAGTTCGGCGCGATTGTTAAATTGAAACCGAAAGTAAAATACGCACGTGCATTCAAAAAGCGATTTTTATGCGTAAATTAGGCTACATAACATATCTAGGCTGTAAGCTATATGTAAGCTATAATAGGTTGTGTAGTTTTCTATAGCTCTCTATCATGCTTGAAAAATTTGTTCCACAAAATGATGCTGACAATCATATATCCATTACAGCCCCATCAAGAGCGAGACCAATGTATTTTTGTCTCAGATTAGCCTGATACCTTCAGTATGTGCTATTTCCACTAGGTTAGTTTGCTGTCCACAAGCACTCAATTGCCATGGTAACTGGACGGTGGACTGACCAGGCATGGACAAGACAAAAGCTTTGAATATACCATTGTATATTATTCTATCCATATAATACTCACTATTTCCAGCACTATTCCAGTTTATAGTTTAATGCTTTGTAGTCCCATAATGATGACTAATCCACCAGCTGGGGCTAACTGGCTTGACCACTTAGTTAGTACCATACCAAAAGAAAACTTTTATCAGCATATCTTAATCTATTCTCATTTATGAAATTAGCACTAAATTTATCAGTTCCTCTTTGATACAGTATATATAGGCCTAATTATAAGTGTTTACTGCTCTACAAAACAGATGGTCTTTGCTTTGACTGGAAGATTCTAATGAACTTGATTTAGCCCCGCAAAGGGTTATCATGGGTTTTCCAAACTCCAGTTAATGAGTGTACAGAGTTTGCTGTGAGTAAGATTGTGGCGTGTTACGGAGGCCGGTCTGTCTAACTAAAAAATGATGGTCAGTTTAATCACAACTGTTCTCAGTTCACTGAACATTATTGACTATGTAATAGATTTCTGGGGGATGTAAGGGAAATCATGCTATGCATTTTTAAAAGATCATTTATGACTTTCACACATCACCACTGTATTTCCCTCTTCCAACAGTGCTCTTCTTCATTAAATGAATAGTTCACCCAAAAATGAAATGTGCTGAAAGTGTACTCACCCTCAGGCCATCAAAGATGTGGATGAGTTTGTTTCTTCATCAGAACAGATTTGGAAAAGTTTAGCATTACATCACTTGCTCACCAGTGGGCCCTCTGCAGTGAATGGGTGCCGTCAGTATGAGAGTCCAAACGTCTTGCTAAATCTGTTCCGATGAAGAAACAAATTCATCTACATCTTGGAAGGCCTGATGGTGAGCACATTTTCAATACATTTTCACATTTGGGTTACCTAATCCTTTAAAGGAACAGTTTACGAAAATTGCACCATTTACTTGTCTTATTTCTTCTGTGAAAAATGAATGGAGATGCTTCAAGATTTTCCATACAACGACGGTGATTTATGCTGTCACAGAAATGTATATAAAAGCAGTTAATGAGACACCAGCATATTTCATGTCATGCAGTAGCTTTTTATTTTTATTTATTTGTTTATTTATGAACACATTGGTCATTTGATCAAAAGAATGAGTAGTGTTTGGGTTCAAACCGATGAGGATCATTTCAATGTTTTAGTATTATAATTTTTAATAGATTTGAGAGCTTCAGTCAGGGCTGTAGATTATAGAAGATTATTATTACAATTGCAGCCGAAATTTTAGTTTCTCACATTTGGAATATGGGACACAAATTGGACTACTTTTATGGCACTTCAGTGGCACTTTTATGCTATTTTTGGAGCTCTGCAGCATAAATCACCATCCATTTTCATTGCAGTTTGACTTGGACATTCTGCCCGACATCTCATTATGTGTTTCAAGACAGGGAAAACTTGAAGGTGAGCGAATAAGGATAAATATTCATTTTTAGATCAGCTATTCCTTTAAAACAGCTGAAACTTTTCAGAGATTTTTGCTGTAGAGTATAGCAATAAATTCACCTCCCCAATATGCTGATAAACAGCAAAATATGCTTAAATATTAGGATCGCTCATGAGATTGAAACAGTACAACAGCAGACCTTGTAAAAGCATAGATTTTTTGTTCAATCCTTGGGGCATGACTGAAACAAACAAAATGATTACTCTGATGGGTGTCTTAAAAGGGCACGGCTGAAGAAATTAGGACTGTTGAAGGAAGAAAATAAGAACGAGGTGATTATAAAAGTTTTGTATACACAGAATGTTATTATATTTTTACTTTTCATCAGTGGTTTTATAAGAAGTCATTATTTCCCTGATTAGATGAACTGATTTCTGTACTTTACTCAGGTTAGATTTTTGATTATTTCACATGTTTGCGCATTTTTCATTAGCCTCTGCAGAAGTGACCATTTTTCTACCTGGAATAACAATTTGGGTCTTTAATATTTATATTTTATTTTATAGGGTATAATTAGGCTAAAGGCTCTTAAGGAAAAAAAGTGTTTTTGGAAGTAAATAGTCACGAACTTATTACAGCACTTACATAAACACCTCTTTACCAAAAATTTACCAGATGCACGAGGTCATAATGTTGACTTTGTGAATAAGTAATATACTTTATAATATTTTATATGACATATATTACATATGTCTATCAAATATAAAAATGCATTTGTAAAAAATACAAATTGTACATTATTTTCTTTTTGATGGGGCAAGTGCAAATGATAAATATAAAATAAATAAAATAATACAATAAAATAAAAATACCTTAATGTTGAGCCCTGCTATTCTTTAATATGAAAAAAAAAAAAAAAAAGTATACTGCTGGTCAACATCTCCTAAATTATATGTTAGGATCCGAAACAAAGCCACTGTAAATACGAAGGTATTCTGCTTTAATACTTCTCTTTTTTTATTTTTGGAAGGCAGTGTTTGCAGCTGACAGCAAACATACTGCCAGTGAAATGTTTTTCTTGTTGCTAGTGGCATTATGCATAATTTTATGCTAAAAAGCAACTCTTATTTTGGAGGCGCTTTTACCCCCACATCAGTATCACAGCAGTGCAAATGTAGCTGTCCTGAAAGGTACATCTAATGGATGATAGAGCATGACAGCACGTTAGTTACAAGATCGTGGCATTTATTTACACGTGCCAGCTCATGTGTTGTTCATTACACGCCTTTCCAACCAGAAGGCAAGACATGTTCTAGAGCAATCAGCCATAGGCGAGCCCAAGGACATTTTCATTTCGCTTTCTAAGAAGTGGAGATGCCAACACATAGAAAATACCAAACAAACCTTCCGTTTCAATCGAAATGCAATTACCACTGGGATGCTTACTATAATTGCAGTGCTAGAAGCGAAATAATCTCATTTGCAGGATTTTGTATTCACATATTTGGAATTTTGTGTATTATGTAAGTGTTCCCTTGACAAATTAAGATATCTTTGCATCTGATGTGATACTTGATATATGTGCCATCATGCATGTGAATCTGCTCTAATAGTACATTTGAAGTAAAAATTAGGGATTTGTTTATATTTTAAATGTTATAAATCAGTTTGACTTCCTTAATGAAAAGTTCGATGTGTATTTAAGGAATATCACATCAGAATTTCTAAATGAGATTTTAGCAGCTTCTCCTCCCTGAACAGCATGACTAAAATAACATTAAATGTTTTTGGTTTTTAACTCTGAACTCCAGCTTGTTTTACCTTAAATCATGCATGCAGGGAATCTAAGGCAATGTGTGACAGTTACTAAAATGAATGAACTTGAACTGAGTTGTAAAGGTTTTTGCACTGTGTGCTAAGAGTAGCAGGTTTCTGTTGTGCAGTTAATGTATTTTGTGTTCAAGCATTAAAGTCTTTTTTTTTTAAGTTAAACATCATATTGTATGTATGCTTTTCATTCCTTTGGCAGACACATTTATCCAAAGTAAATTTTTAATATTAACACTGAGTTTGTGGTCAGTAATTCTTTTTAAAGGAATTAATACTTTTTTTTTTTTTTTAATTTGGTAACAATAAAAAATTTTCTTGAGCAGCAAATCAGCATATTAGATTCATTTTGAAGGATCACATGACACTCAATACTGCAGTAATGATGCTGAAAATTCAGCTTTGATCACAGGAATAAATGACATTTTAAAGTATTTGACAACAGAAACAGGTTTTTAAATTCTGATAATATTTCACAACATTACTGTTTTACTGTATGTTTAATCAAATAACTGAAGCCTTGGTGAGCACAAGACGCTTAGGGAAAAAAACAAACAAACAAAAAAAAAAAACTTACCAACCTCAAACTTTTGAATGGCAGCATTTTATCTGTAGGTTTGTTCCTTTGGGAACCGAACTTCTGATCCTGGAATTGCTTCCAGTGTGCTTTATCGGTTGAGCTACAGGAACTCCTGTAGCTCCTGTTTCCTTGTAAACTCGCTCTCTCTAAGGGCCACCATTTCTTTTATTTTCTTCCTTCACCCTTTGAGTCCTTCACAGTGACCTTACTCACCTCACCTGATTTCCCATTGCTCTGTGGGCCAGATGCAGGCTGCTTTTTCATCCTCCCTGGAGATGCAGCGTGACACCTTTGCTTCCATTTTTGTCTGCACTCAAGGACAGGAAACATACACACTTTGAAGAATCTGCCATGTCATTCCATCTCAGAGTCTGTCCCTGCGCTCGCCATGATCTCATTGGATGCCTAGAGCGAAAGTGCGGCCACATCAGCTGAAGTCTTTAAAGATCTCATGCAGTACGGTCACGGGAAGTTTTCTTTCCTGTACTGACATATTTCCTATTTCCTTTCCCCACATTGCCGTTTTGATGCCGTGGAGTCTTCAAACAGCACACTTGAAGGTGTCATGATTTGGTTTTTACAATAAAAAGTTAATATTTCCACCCACACACTTAAAAATAAAGGTTTCAAAAGGGTGTTTTTGCAACGATGCCATAAAAGAACCATTTTGTGCTCCACAACATTTCAGTGAACAGTTCTAAAAAAATAATTTTTTTTTTTTTAGAAGAACATTGTAATAATCTAAAGAACTTTTTGTGGAATGGAAAGGTTCTATGGATGTTAAATGGATCTCCATGGAATCATCAACACTCTTAAAATAAAGGTAATTATCTTTATTTTGAAGAGTGTTGATGGTTCCATGAGGAACCTGTAACATCCATGGAACATTTCCATTCCACAAAAGGTTCTTCAGTTTAAATTATTAACATTTTATTCACACTAAGGGGAAAAAAATGTTCTTTTAAGAACTGTTCACTGAAAGGTTATTTTGGGAACCCAAAATGCTTCATCTATGGCATTTCTGTAAAAACCTTTATTTTAGAACCTTTATCTTTAAAGCCCAAAACACACAGCATGATTTTAGTAATCCTATAAGATCACTGCATGTCACACTGTGTTACATGGATCTAATAAACTTGGCTACGACATGTGTGTAGACTGTATGATGAGGACACCTATTAGGCTTGTTTGATATGTGCCTCGCCTCGCCTCGCCTGAAATGTAAGCAAGAGTAGGTGGCTGCAGTGAGGGGAGGAGTGAAATAAGCGCAATCAAGACGGACAGTTCTGACCTCTCGAAGTGGAACAGATAGCCTACCTACGAGATCAAAGGCGGATATCGTGTTATTCTCACTCATGTGTTGGGTTGCTAATTAACATAATATAATTTCAGTTCTGTTGCTTTATATGAAAATAAATATGATGAACAAGACACTCAATGTGCTTGCTATTTAATTCCATACGAAAGGCATATTTATACGAAAGGCATTTTTAATTCCATACGAAAGGTGTATTTAGGGGAATATTCATGCATAATTAAAATAATCACATGAAATCAGATAAAAACTAAAACATTTTAGAAGAGAACTTCTGCGCAGATTTTGCTCTACTCAAATGAGGCTATTGACTCGTACGCTACGACACACGTTACTATAGTAGAATAAAACGTCATCAGCATGTGCTAGTGGTAAACAAAAAGAGCACAATAAATCACACTTTAGCAGTTGTATTTGTTTATGTGTGCTAAAAAAAAGTGGAAGTGGCAAAAGAGGAAGGGATAAGAGCTTGAAGTAAGCAGTCATGTTTATGTTTTAGCATGATGTCTCGTTGATTTCATGTCATATTTTTATTGGTCAGTAAACGTGGAACGTACCCAGTGCCGCGATAAGCGTTCGTGGGGCCCTGAGCTAACGCAGCTTCCCATAAACCTCCCCTCCCCGTTATACGCTGGTTATATTCAGAGAACAAACAGCATATAAAGATGCGTATGTTCTGAAATAAATGTGCACTCGTGAAATAAAAATAATCAATCACAATGCACACATCATAATCCCATAGTAGACTAAAATCATTTACATAAATTAAGCAATATTATCAAGTATTAATCTTACAAATCAGTAACAGCCCGAGAAAAAAATTAAATATCACTCACCACTAAAAGGGCTTCTTCCTTCTCTTTCTTCAAAGAGAATTCCTCAATTAAATCCTCATTCGTCATACAAAAAATGTCATGCATGTTACATAAACCAGCCTGAGTACATAGCATTATTTGCACAGCCCTACTTATGATCAATAATCACGTCTGCGTATGCCTGCAAATACAGGACAAACTGCATTCCGTATAGCTTTCATACAGAATGCTTCTTTGATGC
Organism: Onychostoma macrolepis; assembly: GCF_012432095.1. NCBI lineage: Eukaryota > Metazoa > Chordata > Actinopteri > Cypriniformes > Cyprinidae > Onychostoma > Onychostoma macrolepis. The sequence continues at coordinate 5,444,255 of NC_081166.1, read as the reverse complement.
CTTAAATACAGGAGGATTCCATATTATACTGAACGGTTGCCGACCCTATATTAAGACGCAAAAGAGAATTGTATCGGGGGCCCTCTAGTGTTCAGGGCCCTTGGCTGCAGCCCATGTTGCCCATTAGGATAACGTGGCCCTGAACGTGCCAGCAAACACACTAGGCTTGTTTGAGATGAGCAAAATCTGCGTGGAACCGATCACCGGTGATCACCGCGTCATACATGCCGGTTAGAAAAGTGTCTGGGTTACATCCGACTTGCTCTGATGTCATGATGATGTGTGCCAAAAAACTCTTGCGACGGCGAGGCGGCTGTGTCGGATTGTGCAGTCAAGCACAGTTGATTGCGTATTTAAATGATGCATGAATATCCCCAAACACTATGACAGTGCGATCTCTGTGAGATATGTGACTGTTGTCATATTTCTATAAAAATCTAAAATACGTTTGTGTTAAAGTAAAAATGGATGATAAATATGCCTTTCATATGCAATTAAATAGCAAACACTTTGAGTGTCTTGTTCATTATATTTATTTTCATATAAAGCAACAGAACTGAAATTATATCATGTTTAGCAGCTGCACAGCATATGAGTGAGAATCTTTTGATAGGTATCTGTTCCACTTCAAGATGGCAGAACTGTCCGTCTTGACTGCGCTTACTTCACTCCTCCCCTCACTGCAGCCGCCTACTCTCGCCTACAATTCAGGTGAGGCGAGGCATGGCACATCTCAAACAAGCCTACTGTGCGATGATGATGCTGTATCGTAGGCTATCTTTGGTCGCAAGACTGTGACAACGGCCGTCTTTGAACCTCTCTCACTGTAGGACACAGGGCCACCGATTAGGAGCCACGATTACAGAAACTGCCACGATTGTTTCACGATGCCAATCTTTCGTCTGGGACAGCTGAAAATTGTGCAGTGTGTTTAGGACTTAAGAGTGTAAAGAATCTTTTCCACTTTGAAGAACCTGAATATTTCAAGGATGTTAGAAGTTCTTTATGGAACCATCAATTCGAATAAAGAACTTTTATTTTTAATAGTGCAGACTGAACTTTTATCTTTCTTCTGCGTTTGTATTGCAGCCTAATGAAGAGAATTTGTTTAAGGACAACTCGTTTGAAATGCTAATCCTTGTTTTCAGGTGTGCTGAAAGGTGGCCTGTAAGGACAAGAGCTGTGGAGGTCAGAACGGACAGGAAGCGGCTGTTTGTTTGTCTGGACACTTGTTTGTGAGTCTGGCCATTATCCTCCTCATTAATTCTGATGGTAAATAGCCTGACTCAAGATTGGGAAGGTTATACTGACCTCACACTTCTCTATAACAGTATGTTTGAATTATTTTAGCCCTCACAGTGGCCGACTTCATCCCTTTGTTAGGGCAGCTATTGTGTTTACGGCCTATATGACTAGGGATTAGCCACACTAGTGGCTTTTATCCACCAAGACATCACTGTGGTGACAGCTGTAGTTTATTTTAACCGATTAGTTTACCTATGTCTGAACTTTTTGGGTTAAAATTCAAATTCTCTCATCATTTAATCGTTATATTAATTGTTTGAATACTGCTTGATTTGTTTCATTTACATTACATTTACATTTAGTCATTTAGCAGACGCTTTTATTCAAAGCGACTTACATATCAATTTGTTTTTTAGGCTCTAGTATGTCTGTGTGGGATGTGTTCCAACTCTCAACTGTTAAATAATGAAAGATAAAGCCTTCACTTCATGCTTGTTTGTTGTTGTTTTTTTTTCCATCAGACAAACCTTATGATTGATTTATATAATAATACTTTTATTCAGCAAGGATGCATTAAATTGATCAAAGTTGACAGTACAGACATTTATAAGGTTACAAAAATTTAAATAAATTATCTTATTTTCTTTCTATTCATCAACAAATCCTGAGGTTTCCAAAATAATAATATTGTTTTCAACATTGATAATAATAAGAAATGTTTCTTGAGCGGCAAATCATCATATTAGTATGATTTCTGAAGGATCATGTGACACCAAAGACTGGAGTAATGATGCTGAAAATTCAGCTTTGCATCACAGGAAAAAATTACGGTAACACTTTATTTTTGGGTCTCTTAATTAGCTGCTTATTAGCATGCATATTACTAGAATATTAGCCATTTATTAGTAGTAATTCAGCACATATTAATGCTTTATTCTACATCCCTAATCCTACCCAATACCTAAACTTAACAACTACCTTACTAACTATTAATAAGCAGCAAATTAGGAGTTTATTGAGGGAAAAGTCGTAGTTAATAGTGAATAAGTGTTCCCTATTCTAAAGTGTTACCATAATTACATTTTAAAATATATTAAAATAGGACGCAGTTATTTTGTATTTATTTATTTAATATATTACTGTTTTTAATGTATTTTTCATCACATAAAAGCAGCCCTAGTGGGCATAAGAGACTTCTTTCAAAAAAATTTAAACTTTTGAAAAGTGGTGTAAATAATTTGTGATCCTCACTTTGAATAAAAGCTTCTGCTAAATGAATAAATGGAAATGGAGTCTGGTATGAATATTTTAAGTAATATTGCAAATTAATAGAGTTGAAATTGATTCAAAACAATTAAACTGATTTATGGAAATTAATTCAACTCAAACAGCATTAAAGTGTAAATCAGATATGGCATGAATACATCTGTCTTAACACTCTTTTACTGTCTATTTGTCCATCCATCCATTTATCCGTATCTTTAAAGTGCTGAAATTCTTCATTATTCTCAAACCCCTACAATTTAACAAACATGTTTACATAATACATTTGATTTATACAAATTAAATGCATGTCTTAGCTGCTGGGTGTGCAACTGTTGTGACTTTTCCTCAATAGAGATGCAATGAGGTCTACTGTAATGTCTGATTAGTGTGGAGATAATAACCCGTGACAATAGCTTCCCAGAGATAACAGCTCTAATGCATATCGACTCCTGAAAATGAAAAATGGCCAAAAGAGATGCCAGTATTTATTTTTTATTTTTTTCATGGTTCACCTTTTGCTCTGAGGCCTTTTCTACTTAGAGAGACAGAAGATGTCTGATGTAACTGGGAGGGTCTTTGAACCAAAGATCTATTACAACCCAAATTCCGGAAATGTTGGGACGTTTTTTAAAATTTGAATAAAATGAAAACTAAAAGACTTTAAAATCACATGAGCCAATATTTTATTCACAATAGAACATAGAGAACATAACAAATGTTTAAACGGAGAAATATCTGCACTTTTATCCACTAAATGAACTCATTTCAAATTTGATGCCTGCTACAGGTCTCAAAATAGTTGGGACAGGGGGATGTTTACCATGGTGTAGCATCTCCTCTTCTTTTCAAAACAGTTTGAAGACGTCTGGGCATCAAAGATATGAGCTTCTGGAGTTTTGGTGTTGGAATTCGGTCTCATTCTTGCCTGATATAGGTTTCCAGCTGCTGAAGAGTTTGTGGTCGTCTTTTTCGTTTAATGATACGCCAAATGTTCTCTGTGGGTGAAAGATCTGGACTGCAGGCACCTGGACTCTTCCGCTACGAAGCCATGCTATTGTGATAGCTGCAGTATGTGGTTTTGCATTGTCCTGCTGAAATACACAAGGCCTTCCCTGAGCATATGTTGCTCTAAAACCTTTATATACCTTTCAGCATTCATAGTGCCTTCCAAAACATGCAAGCTGCCCATACTGTATGCAGTTATGCACCCCCATACCATCAGAGATGCTGGCTTTTGAACTGAACGCTGATAACACGCTGGAACGTCTCCCTCCTCTTTAGCCCGGAGGACACGGCGTCTGTGATTTCCAACAAGAATGTCAAATTTCGACTCGTCTGACCATAGAACACTTTTCCACTTTGAAACAGTCCATTTTAAATGAGCCTTGGCCCACAGGACACGACGGCGCTTCTGGACCATGTTCACATATGGCTTCCTTTTTGCAAGATAGAGCTTTAGTTGGCATCTGCAGGTGGCACGGCGGATTGTGTTTACCAACAGTGGTTTCTGGAAGTATTCCTGGGCCCATTTAGTAATGTCAATAACAGAATCATGCCGATGAGTGATGTAGTGTCGTCTGAGGGCCCGAAGATCACAGGCATCCAACAAAGGTATTCAGCCTTGTACCTTACGCACAGAGATTTCACCAGTTTCTGTGAATCTTTTGATGATGTTATGCACTGTAGATGATGAGATTTTCAAAACCTTTGCAATTTGACATTTAGGAACGTTATTTTTAAAGTATTCCACAATCTTTTTACGCACTCTTTCACAGATTGGAGAGCCTCTGCCCATCTTTACTTCTGAGAGACTCTGCCTCTCTAAGACATCCCTTTTATAGCTAATCATGTTACAGACCTGATGTCAATTAACTTAATTAGTTGCTAGATGTTCTTCCAGCTGTCACGGTGCACACAGCAGGGAGGAACGAGGGACATGCAGACGAGGATAAACTTCAAAATAATAGTCTTTAATGATGACATCAGGACAGGGCAAGACAAGGCAAGGCAGACACAGACAGGAATAACGAGTAATAACGAGTAGACCAGGCGAAAACTAACTAAACAGGCAGGAACTAAATACACATGACAATCACTGATAATTACTAAAACACAGCTGGACAAGACTTAACTAATAATCACACACTTAACAAGGACAGGAACAAGACCAAACATGGACACAAGAGGCGGGAACACATGACACACAAGTCAGAGGACTGACACCAGCTGAATCTTTTCAAAATTTCACGTTTTTTCAGCCCTTTGTTGCCCCCATGCCAACTTTTTTGAGACCTGTAGCAGGCATCAAATTTGAAATGAGCTCATTTAATGGATAAAAATTTAAAAATTTTCCGTTGAAATATTTATGTTCTCTATGTTCTATTGTGAATAAAATATTGGCTCATGTGATTTGAAAGATTTTGAAAGTAGTTTTCATTTTATTCAAATTTAAAAAACGTTCCAACATTTCCGGAATTCGGGTTGTAAAATCAGATGCGGTTGTCCTCGGCTCAATCTCAGGAACTTGGTGAACTTGTTAAGAGAGAGAGATGGGCTTTGGCTCAGGTTTTGATCTGTGTCTGTGATACGCCGGTCTCTTAGAGCTGGAATTATTTCATGATTGAGCAAGAAGAAGTTATCCTCACTTTCTTACCAGACATACAAATAAAAACAAAATGGACTATATTTGAATTTTATTGTTTTAAAAATTGCTTGCAAATCTTTCATTATGTTATATTACCACAAAATATTGGAATCACAATATATTGGATAACAAGAAATATGTGAAGTTAAGATTTATTTTATTTTATTTTATTTTATTTTATTTTATTTTATTTTATTTTTATTTTATTTTTATTTTTATTTATTTTTTTATTATTTTTATTTATTTATTTTATTTTTTTGTAGACCAGTCAGGAAAGTGTAACACCACAATTGTATTTTTTTAATACCCTTTGTAAGTTGTAGTCCATTGTGATAATGACCAGAACACAACATGAGCTTTAATAGTTATTGATTAGTATTAATTGTTTAATTCATTCATTATCCCTCCCCCCATTTCCCCCCAAATTTATTTATTTTATTTATTTATTTATTCATTTCTATGTTTGTTTGTTTGTTTGTTTGCTTGAAAACATTGTTTGCATTGAGGCAATTAAATTCAAAATGTTAAATATTCTAAAGTAAATTTTGAAAATACATATTGATTATGTTTCTATAAATATTTTATGATGTTATTTTATTATTACATTTTATGTAGACAACAATTTTTTACCTTTTTATTCTAATACCACAGAGGGTTAAAGTGCTTTTTATAACTACAAACATTCTCTCTTGGGGTATATTTTGAATGAAACTGATCAGCAACCCTTATCAGTGACCTACTTTCTTTTCTCACTGTGCTTTCCTTATGGCCAGGAATGTCACTTTCAGCAACAAAATGTTTGACACGCTCAAAAATTGTTTTTCTAATTCCTTATCCTTAGCTCAGCACATTAGCTCGGCCTGTTACTGTAAATGGTGCAGAATTTCATGTCGCCTTCACAGCCAGAGTTGCCTTTGTAAGTCAAAATTAAAGGAAAAAAATAAATTTAAGTGGAAGCCCTGGTGTGAGAGAACTGTTTTTTTTTTTTACACTTAATTTCCTATAGGCAAAATAATCACAGGGCATCAAATGGCATTCTGTTTCATTCCCCTTTGAATGTGAGTTTGCACTGTTTAAATCCATGTGAGTAATTTGCCAATAGGAACACCTTACTGGAGAAATGTTGAGTGGAATTTGTATTACAAACGTGACACCAGCCAGTGTTGGTGTGGAGGTCTGACTCAACGGTGGCAATGATTCAATTAAATTACATTCATTTCTCATTTGGCTTCCAAATGTTTCATTAACTAAATTCATGGTGGTTTATGCATATTTGAAACTGCTCCAGACTTTGTAATGGATTCATAGAGGAAAGCTTGAGCCTAAATTGAATTCTAAAGTGCTAGAATTTCTTCCATTTGCAACTTTAAAGGAATAGACCATCAACAAAATTAATATCATTCTGACTCCAGTGTTATTTTTCATTCTGTAGATGAAAACAAAATGAGATGTTAGGCAAAATGTCCAAGCTTCTCTTTTCCATTTAGTGAAATATGGTGATGTATAAAGGAACTATAAAGGGTAACCCATAGGGTTTTTTTTTTTACCAAAGATGCATTAAATTGTTAAAAAAAAAAAAAAAAAAAAGACAGTAAAGACATTTATAATGTTTAAAAATATTTCTAATTCACATAAATACCATTCTTTTGAACTTCCTATTCATCAAAGAATCCTGAAAACAAAATATATAATTTTCCACAAAAATATTAAGCAGGACAGCCATTTCTAAATTTGATAATCATAAGGAATGTTTCTTGAGCAGCAAATCAGCATATTAGAATGATTGCCGACACTGAAGACTTGAGTAATGATGCTGAAAATTCAGCTTTGCATCACAGAAATAAATGAGATATAGAATATATTAAATTGGAAAACATCTTTCAAAAACATAAAAATATTACTAACCCCCTTTTATCAATTAAAAATAATAATGAATAAAAATACTGACAATAAAATGTCATCTAATTTTACACAAAAAAGCATAGAAACCTATAGTCCTAGTGATTCAATTTATTGCAAATATGTTATATACTGTACACTGTAAAAAGTGATAAATTGACTTAACTTAAAAAAATTGAGGAAACCCGTTGCCTTAAAAGTTATTAAGTAAATAATAATAAAAAAAGAAAAAAAAAGAAAAGTTAAGTGAACTTGACAATTCAATATGGAAACTGAAGTAGTTCTCCAAGGCGAACATTTGTGGCTTTTTCCCCATGTGCAGTGCAAATAGTAAAGTATTCAATTAAAAGTTCCCTACCTTCAAGAGGCAAGAGGCAACAGGTGGTCCATTCAAATCCTTAGAAACAATACGAGCTCCTGCCTGCATGTAGTTAGTTCACAGGTAAATGTCAGGTTGCCAGGGGCTTGTAAAATTATGCTTTTAGTCAGAACCCCTATGAAGTATACATATGAGTAGGTGTATTTAACTAGGATGTGTAAAATAGGCTTGCATGCACAACCAAATGGCTTCTTTATGTTGCTCTAAAGTCTAAAGGTGTCAGAAGGACTTCTGCGTCAGTGAACTTGGTAGCGCTGAACAAACTGCCCTTTTGGCCAGTCGCTGGGTTGAACCTGAAACATTCAGACCAATATTGTTTGCTTTTAAATGGCGAGCTGCCCGGTATGCAAATATATACGCTCATTGAACACTTTCTTTTCCACAGTGGACTTCTTTCCTCTGTACTTTATTCAGCTGCCTCATCCTGATGAATGAAATTTGCATTTGTTACTGCATTGTAGACTACTGACTCAGGTATATGGATGATATAGACACCGACTTTTACATTCGCTAATGCATATGCTCCTAATTAAATATAGATACAAATGCATGACTGACTGAGACCCTTGTGATGTGCTGAAAATCCTTAAACAAATGTATTGTACATCTTTCATTATGCTATACATTATCACCAAATATTGGATTCAAATTGGGGTGGCGGGGCTGTGATTTGTGGGTAATTTTGGCAATTTTCACTGAGGTGCATGAGCTCAAATGAATGATAATGGATTTCTCCAGGTATCATAGACCACCTTGGTTAACATCAAAAAGCCTGTGTTGGCTGTAGGGTATTTAACACATTAAATTAGCTGATCCTTTCTATGGTGATGTGAAAGGGTGGCCCAGTTCACAGCATTGTACGAGATCAGCAGGGTTTCCTTATTGATCAGAGATCAGAGTGAACAGACAGAGGATAGAGGTTCAGTTTGATCTCATTCTGGACGATTAATCCCAACACTTTAGCTGCCATTAGAAGGTTATTTCTTTTGATGGACTGCCTTTGTGTTTAGAGTCTTGTTTCCCCAGCTGTGATTGTCTCCTGTCAGGAACACCTAGCTCAGAGGCACAGTGTTGTTGACACACTGTGTGCATCTCATCTGACCTTTGTTGACTTAAACTAATTTAGTCAGAATGTTTGAGTCATAACATATATTTTTTCTTGAATAAAATCACATGAATGTTGTTTTTATTTTAGATGATTATTTATTTATTTTCCATTTTCAGTGAGCTCAAGTTTGAGTACACTAAATTTATTTATAAAATAGCAATGCTACTAATAGGTGACATTTGCAAATGTTTTGCAAAGTGCCTCAAATGAAACCTATTGCAAATGTGTCAATGGGATCAAATTAGTCTTTTTGTATTGCAATTTTTAATAGCATATACGAGCAAAACTGTTGCACTGTACAGGCCTGGTTTTAATGCTTCTGGAGCAGAAGTTGGTGAAAATGCACCGTCATTTAAAAATTAGCCTAATTCACTTATAATTATCTGCTTTGCTCTCTGCTGTGCTGTATCATCACAAATGTGCTGGCTGCTTAGTCAAATGAATCTACTCTTATTTGATTAATGTTTCATTTATATACTTACTGGAATACTGTGCAATGGTTCACATGTCAGATTAATTATAAAAAAAAAAAAAAACAGGTGGAAAAGAGTTGCATTAAGATTAAAATTTATTGTATCAATTATTAAAATTGCATATATTTAGTAAATTCATAATGCATTAATTATGAGAAATAGACTATACTATACTGTATTTTACTATATTACTATTTAATATACTATCCATCCAACATCCGTCAGTCCATCCATCCATCCATCCATCTCTCCATCCATCTTCTGTCTGTCCATTCATCCATCCATTTTCCATCTGTCTGTCCATCCATCCATCCATCCATCTTCCATCTGTCCATCCACCAGCATATCCATCAAAAGAATCACGTAGACAGATATTATTTATTTATTTACTTATTACTTACTTTATTTACTTACTTGTTTTTTTATTTATATTCCTTTTTAACTGTTTATTTTTTCTTTACGTTCATGTTTTTGATTGCAATATGCCCAGTTATTTGCTGTGAGTAGACTAAGAAGAAATTCTTTGAAAATAGGCCATATATCAGTGGTGTTTATCTTATGTAAAGCATGTTACCACAGTCCATGGTTGTGGTTAGTTTGCCAAAATGTTGCTATAAGGTTTGCTCAATATTTTGAGTTTTTGGTAATGTTTTTGCTATGTGATTGCTAGGGTATTCACGGTGGTTAAGCAGAAAAACTGATCTCTAAGATGATCTCTAAAAAAAAGTAGAAAAAAAATGAACATACAAATAACATGAGAAAAATGTATCTTCATTCTTAGTTACGAATAGCATGAGAGGTATTTTTTTTTTTTTTTTTTTACATTTTTCCGTCACACCATAGGACACATTGATACGTCATACTGTATATATATATATATATATATATATTTGGGCACAGTACCACAAACACTTGCGTCTTGAGAGCAACCATTTTTTATTTTAAGCTCATTTGTGTGAGAATGCAGGCAGCCGGTGGCTTTTTCGATTTAGATTACTCATAAAATGATGACCCAAAACACCTTTAGCTCTCTGTATAGTGGGACTGCTGTGGCCTCATCTCTGTCACATGCTTTCCTGCTCTCTGCATATTGTATTTGACTGGTTCTGTGGGGGCTGAACTGCGTCTAATGCATGCTCCTTATGTGTCAGGAAAGTTTGCGTTTGGCACAAACCCCTGGAGGAATAATTACAGACCAGAGCACAAGCACTTTTTAATTTCGCCTCGCTGTGTGGAGCAACATGGGGGAGATTTCCACAATCGGTTTGAATTTTTACTGTGAGAAAAACTGTTGCCTACTGTACAGAAGTAGAAGATTTTGCATTTCCTGAAGGAAGTATCAGTGCATGCAAAAGAATAATGTGTTTGTTTTTAGATAAGTTTATCTCAGGCTTTCGTACTTCTTTCAGAACCACTTTGTCGGCAGTCTGAGAATTGACTGATAATGCAACAGCGCCTTTGCAGTGTTACAGAAACTATAGACAGTTACATACACTACCAGTCAAAAGAATAATTAAGATTTTTAAAAACAGTAATATTGTGAAATATAGTATTACAATTTAAAATAACTGTTCCCTTCGCTCTAACTCTTCTTCTGCTCTCTCCTCAGTGGACGGCCTGAAGAAAAAGGTTACTAGAGGATTCCTTCTCTCGACGAAGCAGTGGCTGCACACCTCTGCCTGCCCACTGCCATTGGATGGAAGGCTAAGGTCACTCACCCCTCCAAGACATGCAGAACGACCTCCGCCCTTGCTGGATGAGCGTACTCCTCTGCCGGGCAGGCCGCCTCATCTCTGCACTCCATGACCGTGCTACAGGTCTTCCAGGCCAAACTCCTCCAGGTTATGGATGAGTCAGGACCTGATGCCTCAGCTTTTAAGTAGCTGTGCAGCGCTACAGACCTGGCTCTAAGGGCAACCAAGGCCATGGCACAGGCTATAGGGAGGTCAATGGCCAACTTAGTGGTGCTGTAGCGCCACTTATGGCTAAACCTCACAGAGATTAAGGAGGCTGACAAGGTCCCCTTCCTCGACTCTTCGGGTCCCCTGTGGAACTGTTTGGACCTGCCGTCAAGGGCTTTGTGGAGCATTTTACTGCAGCACAGAAATCATCCTAGGCTATGCAGCACTTCTTGCCTAAACGATCCAGCTCTGCAACGGCCACCAGTCGCTCCAGACCTCCTCCAGCACAGCCAGCAAAACCTGTGCCATTGCCCGCTCAGCCTGCACAGAAGCCTAAGCCTCGACAGCGCTCACGCTCGGTCAGACGCTACCCGCAAGCTGACCTTGGATCCTGCGCCTCTGGCATCTTCCTGATCTGCTGGAAGGGAAGAGGAAGGGGCAAAGCCTTGCCAGTGCTGGACCACCCCCAAAACGCCCTCTGTTGTGCCCTCAAGCACCCCGTTCAGTTCTGGGTTCCAGCGGCAGTATGTTTATTCAAAAAGCTGTTGTGAGTCACGGGCCCATTCTCAAAGCGCCCTGTCGCACAGTCGCTGTTATAGCGAGAAAAAAAAAAAAAACATTTTCAAAAAGAGAACAAATTTCCTCTTCCAGTCACCATGAGTGTTGAGCCCCCACATGGCGGCTCTCCACCTGAACTAATCCAACCCCTTGTCACACGGGCCAAGGCCTGGCAGACCATCCCCAGAGTGTTTCATTGGGTGCTGGGGATTATAAAGCGAGGATATTCGCTTCAGTTCGCTCGAAGACCCCCGCGGTTCAGCGGTGTGATCTCCACCTCAGTGCAGAGCAAGAACGCTAACGTTCTGCAAGCCGAGGTAATGAATCTGCTGTCAAAAGGAGCCATAGAGACAGTTCTGCCAGCTCAGAACGAGTCAGGCTTCTACAGCCGTTACTTCCTCGTCCCCAAAGAAGGATGGCGGCCTTCGGCCCATCCTCGTTCTAAGACCACTGAACCACGCCCTCATGAAACGGCTGTTCAGAATGACTACTCTGAAGCAGAGCCTTTCGCAAATTTGTCCAAGAGACTGGTTCTTTTCGCTGGATCTGAAGGACGCTTACTTTCATATCCAGATAGCCCCCCATCACAGACGATTCTTGAGATTCGCCTTCGAGGGAGTGGCTTATCAATACACGGTCCTGTCCTTTGGGCTACCCCTGGCTCCCTGCACTTTTACAAAGTGCATGGACGTGGCTCTCTCCCCTCTAAGACAGATGGGAGTCCGTATCCTGAATTACCTCAACGACTGGCTCATTCTGGCACAGTCAGAAGCAGAGCTGTTAGCCCACAGGTCCCTCCTCCTCAGCCACTTGGAGCACCTGGGATTCAGGATCAATTTTACCAAGAGCTCACTGTCCCCCAGCTAACGAACTTCGTTTCTGGGAGCAGTTTTCGACTCAGTCCACATGAGGGAGGCAGTCACGCCAGACCGTGCACTGGCTATACAACAGCTCGCGATATAATTCAAAGTCTGAGCCTTATACCCTCTCAAAGCATTTCAAAAGATGCTGGGCCTCATGGCCTCTGCTACTCCAATACTTCAGTTGGGCCTTCTCCGGATGAGATCCCTTCAGTACTGGTTGAAACTTTTGATTCCGCCCCACGCGTCAAAAGACAACTCTCACTGCCGAACTTATTGTTCGAAGAGCAAGGATGCGTTGGCCCTCGAATGGCCCAACCTCCTCTTTTACGCTTTCCTAACAGGACTTAACAACTACAGACCTGTGGCTCTAACATCTGTGGTCATGAAGTCATTTGAAAAACTGGTTTTGACTTATCTGAAGGACATCACTGGACCCCCTGCAGTTTGCCTACAGAGCAAACAGGTCTTTGGATGATGCAGTCAACATGGGACTACATTACATACTGCAACACCTGGACAGACCAGGGACTTATGTGAGGATCCTGTTTGTGGACTTCAGCTCGGCCTTTAACACTATCATTCCAAATTTCCTCCTGCCCAAACTAACTCAGCTCTATGTCCCCACCTTTGTCTGTCAGTGGATCAACTATATTATATATTCAAGTGTATGAGTGTATCTCTGCTTTAATATCGTCTGGAGGTTACCTTCTTGGTATGAAACTGATCTTCTCTTTATTTCTCACACAATAATGTACACTATGTGATCGTGAAATGCATCGAACAATTCTTACTATGTTTTGAATTAAAAGCTGCACTAGCAGTCCAGATCAGCAATAAAATGCGAATGGGTCATAAACAGAGACAAAGGATGTCTCTCCCGCTCAAAATGCATGCCTCTGATTGGCCACTCCACCCACAAAATGGGTGCGGCAATGAACTATTAAAAGTTCCGAACGCAGACTAATCATCGCTCAAAAACTCTTCTTCTCGAGACGAACACACTCCAAACTCTTCTCTTGAGTTTAACCTTCTGGCAGTGTTTACCTTCAAGTAACTTTGTGGATTTGCTGTGGACTTCTTCAACTCCCAGAAAGAAATCATCGAGAACCTCGTCTACCGCATCAAGACTCTTATTCAGCAACAAACCAATGCAAGTAACCATTTACAACTGATTAGATGCGTGTTTAAGTTTGAACCCCTTTTAAGGTGAATTGTGTCTCTGATGATTCTCATTTTAGGTTGTGGTTAATTGATGTGAAATACTGCCATTCTTTGCTCTTCTCTCTCTTTTCCTTACTTTCCTTCATTCTATTGTTACGACCTCTAGGGATTCGACGTAGCAGAAATAGAAAACAGTATCCACACCAGAGAGATGCTGAAAAAATGAGTTTTATTTCTCATATAAGGGAATATCTTCAGGGGCAGACAAAGCCAAAACAATAAACAAAACAAACTTCTTTTTGATAACTAAATAACCTCAAAGAAAAATAAAGAAAACAAACTACAAACCAACTTCCCTACCTCCCTCAACCATAAACAAAGTGAAAAATAGACACAAAATAAAACGGCGTCTAGCCCCCTACAACCCTTAATTCGGCAAACATGTAATAAAGTAATTACAAAGTTCCAGGGCGTACACAAAGCAGAATCAGGATCCAAGTCATAGTCAAAACAGGCAATGTTCAGATAAACAGGAGATATCAAATTTGATCTCAGAATAACTAACACTCAACAGATTTACTATAGGTCTACTCAGAATATCTCTCTCTGGCACGACAATCCACAGAACAATAATTAATCAGAATTCTAGTAAAGACACAACGGTACGAAGTCGACGAGGCTCGAAGGCCGAAGACGAGTGTTTGAGGTGGTCCTTATCTCTGGGAAAGGTGCATAGTGGGACCAATCGCCACCTCCAGCTGATTAACAGAGGCCACACCCACCTAGAACACAAACATGTCTATACACCAGAGCAGAGAGCTCAAATACAAAAACAATTCAGACACATAGAATATCTCAAGATCATATGTTAGTTATAGTTTCATTTATTAAATCCCTTATATTCACAATTTATTGTCTCTGTGTTCCGCTCACAATTCAAAGTCACTGAATGCTGCTCCTTGCTACATGCTAAACTACTGCTAGCACTGTATAAGTAGGAAGGCTATTGTCCCTTGGCCAGGAAAGTAATCTTCCTAGAATTGATAAATAATTACATTGTCTGCTCGGTGGACGGACAGATCAAATAATTGTAATATCGATTCTGCTACAGTTAATTCTAAGATCTAATCTATTAATTAGATCTTTTTAATTATAACCAGTTATAATTAATTATAAATAATTCCCTTTTTAAGCTAATTCGCTACATCATCCAGAGTGAGCAAAAGGGTTGGTAAAATCACTCTGGACCCTTCACATCCAGCACACTCCCTCTTTGAACTGTTACCGTCTGGTCGACGCTATCAGTGATGGGAATAATGGTGTTATAAATAAACGGCGTTACTAACGGCGTTATTTTTTTCAGTAACGAGTAATCAAACGAATTACTGTTTCCCCCGTTACAACGCCGTTACCGTTACTGACAATAAAATGTGGCGTTACTATATTATATTATTAGAATTTAATTTTTCAGTTCATCTGAATGGATGCGCAGTGTAGCTGTATTTGACGTACCATAAACTCTAGTGTGAAGGCACACGACTCGCCGTCGCTTTCTCTCACATACACGCACGCAAAGAAAGATACAGAGCACGAGAGTCTTTCATAACATGCAGAATTGACGTGCTACATGTAAACGATATTCTTTGTTGTATTTTCCTGTCAAAATAACAAAGTTCCTTTGGAATTCTTCAGCTTTTGAGAACTGCCGGATTCTCTGGTAGTGGGCGGAACTAATGCGCAAACGACAATCTCATTGGCTGGCGCTCACCTATTATCGTCCCTGTTTTGATTTCAGCAAATCAATTCGAGCGAACGCAGACAACGTGATTAATATTCATGAACCCAGCAGCTCATTAATCGTTAGTGCATTTTATATTGATGACAAATATGCATTCATACTTGGTTATTCTAATTACTAAACTTCTATCATCATATAATATTAAATTATCATAATATTATATTATAATGCTTGACTGACTGATACTAAGTGTCAGTAGATAAATAGTGTAGATTAATGTACAATGTTTTATAATAATAATTTATTCTTTTTAGTGTCCATTTCATTAATTTAACATATTTAATATTGGGGGCATCCAAAGTTATTTGACATTTGAATTTTTTTTTAAAAGTAACGCAATAGTTACTTTCCCTGGTAATTAGTTACTTTTATAATGATGTAACTCAGTTACTAACTCAATTACTATTTGTGAGAAGTAACTAGTAACTATAACTAATTACTTTTTTAAAGTAACGTGCCCAACACTGGACGCTATAGAGCTCTGAGCACCAGAACGACCAGACATAGGAACATTTTCTTCCCTCAGGCAATTTATCTCATGAACATTTGAACTCTTAACAATAAACATGAAACACACAACACTATCATACTTTTTATTTTTTATTTAACACATACTTATTACATTTCAAATTTGTACCTAACATACCTGTACATAATGAATTGTCTATTTTGTATATTGTGTTTGTGCTATTTTGCATATTGTCCATTTTGTATATTCGTACACTATTTTTTTTATTATCTGTGTCCTGTCCTGTCACTGTCATTCTGTCGCACTGTGGAGCTACTGTCACTAAAACAAATTCCTTGTATGTGCAAACATACCTGGCAATAAAGCTAATTCTGATTCTGATTGCAGGAGCTGTTGGATAAGGGCCGTTCCCCCTCCACACTAAAGGTGTATGTGGCAGCTATAGCAGCTTCTCACGCTCCTATAGCCGGACAATCGGTGGGCTGAAACAACCTAGTTGTTTGTGTCCTGAGAGGATCCAGGAGGCTACATCCGCCCCGACCTCTCACGGTCCCTACATGGGATCTGCCCACGGTCCTGAGAGCCCTCAAGGGCTCCCTCTTTGAACCACTTCAGTCTGCAAACTTAAAAGCGCTTTCACTGAAGACCGCGCTGCTACTATCACTAGCATCGGTTAAGCGAGTGGGCGACTTGCAGGCTCTTTCGATAAACCCTGCATGTCTTGAGTTTGGGCCTAACGACTCCAAGGTCGTCCTAAAGCCAAGACAAGGGTATGTCCCTAAGGTACTCTACACCCTGTTTAGAGCTCAGGTTATTACTCTCTCTGCGCTCCCTCCTTCTGAGGAGGACCAGTAGTTTAACCTTCTCTGCCCAGTCAGGGCACTGAGAATTTTACAATTTACCTTTCAGGTAGTCGGAACAACTCTTCGTATGCTTTGGTGGCCGCACCAAGGGCTCTCCGGTCATAAAGCAGAGTATCTCTCGATGGTTGGTAGATGCTATCGCACTAGCCTACTCCTCCCTGGGTCTTCAGAGCCCTGTGGCAGTGAGAGCCCATTCCACTCAAGGCGTCGCCTCTTCTTGGGTGTGGTCTAGTGGTGTGTCCATAACAGACATCTGTACAGAGGCCGGCTGGGCCTCGCCGTCCAACTTTGCCAGGTTCTATAGCTTGGACGTTCCAGCTTTACAGGCCCAGATTTTATCTGCTTAAGGCGCACACGCCTATCTAGGTGGTCTGACTCTCAGGCTTTGCCTGTTTCTTCAAGAACGCTCTTGGCCATAATAATAGTACTGAGGCTGTACATTAGACCCTTTGAACAATTATCCAAAGCTAGGTTGACCTAATTGGTCCCTCTGAGTCCTTATCGCTCAATGCCAGTTTACATCAGTCATTCCTCTTACATGACACGGCGGGATTGAATTGGTTCCCCATTAGCGTCTAGCGACACAGTACAAGTGAAGTATCGAAAGGGAACGTACTTGGTTACTTATGTAACCGTGGTTCCCTATCTGTCGGTCACTACGAGTTATGTCGTGACGACATAGGGGATTTACTTGGAAGCCCCAATCATCTCTGACTTAAGAGAAAACGCCAATGAATATTGGCTAGTAGATTTTGCATACCTGTGCCACTCCCCATGCACACGGGTATAAATAGGCGGCAGGTGCATCCACTCATTAGATTTTTGCTTCGGAGCCGAGTGGATGAACGTGTTGATCTCCACAAAGAGCCACTTATCATCTGTCTGGAAGCTGTTCTGGTTGGCGTTATGGTGCGAACAGTGGTGTCCCTGTCTGCAGCAATTCCCCTGGGCACTAAACTAAAAAGAGCAGATTTCCTAAAAGAGCAAATCACGGTCGGTTCGCGTCTTTTTAAAGACGCTGTTCCGGCCGTGTCTTCTTGGTTGCGGTCGTTTCCTATCCTCCGTCCATGGCCACGATCGTTGTCTTCAGTGTCTGGGTATCCAGCACGCTGAAGCTGCGTTCGTGGATGGTTTATGCGTTCGTTCTGAGCGTGTAACCATGGCAGCGCTGTGATCGCGCCTCTTTCTCCTCACGGGGATGGTAGGGGCTCCCTCTGTCACTACCCGCGCTGGCTTCTCTGCCATGAGCAGAGAACCATCGGCTAGTGCTCTGGGCGATCTGAGGGTTACAGTGAGAGCCTTTCCGCCGGGCCTGTCCCCACGGACCTCTCACTCTTCCCGCAGCAGCTGTTCTGTGCGGCTCCCCGGTGATTCTGCTGTGCCGTCTCACGGCATGCCCAGTGTTTCATTCGGTGCACCGATAGAGGATCAGATGTTGATCGCAGCATCGGGGGATGGGCAATCGTCCTCTGAGGATGACGATTCAGCAGGGCTGCCTCCCTCGGGAGTCGCAGTCGCCGCCGAATCGGACCCAGAGTTGACGGCCGTGCTTTCCCGGGCCACTGCGAGCATCGGGCTGGAGACGTGCACACCTCCTAGTCCTGAGCCCTCGCGGCGAGATGATTAGTTCCTCGGCACGGGCTGTGGCTCGCGACCACGCCCTGCCCCGGTTCCTTTCTTCCCGGAAGTGCATGAGGAGCTGACGAAGTCGTGGATGGTCCCTTTTTACAGCCAGAAGCGGCTCGTCTGCCTCCCCCATCCTTGCTACCCTCGATGGCGGGGCAGCTAGGGGGTACGTTGACATTTTCCAGGTGGAGATTGCGTTTGCGGTGCACTTGTGCTTGCCACAGCCATATCACCCTGCAGCCCAAGACCGGTTGCCCACTGAAGCTAAGCAGGGCTGAGCCTGGTCAGTACCAGGATGGGAGACCTCCTGGGAAAACTAGGTTGCTGTTGGTAGAGGTGTTAGTGAGGCCAGCAGGGAGTGCTCACCCTGCAGTCTGTGTGGGTCCTAACACCCCAGTATAGTGACGGGGACACTATACTGAAAAAAAAAAGCACTGTCTTTCGGATGAGACGTTAAACCGAGGTCTTGACTCTCTGTGGTCATTAAAAATCCCATGACACTCATCGTAAAGAGTAGGAGTGTAACCCCGGTGTCCTGGCCAAATTCCCTCCACTGGCCCTTGTCTATCATGGCTTCCCAATAATCCCCATCCACTTGATTAGCTCTATCGCTCTCTCTCCTCTCCACCTGTAGCTGGTGTGTGGTGAGCGCACTGGCGCCGTTGTCCTGTGGCTGCCGTCGCATCATCCAAGTGGATGCTGCACACTGGTGGTGGTTGAGGAGAGACCCCCCGCATGATTGTAAAGCGCTTTGGGTGTATTGCAATACACATTAAAGCGCTATATAAATGCCTCATTCATTCATTCATTCATTCATTCAAAACGCCGCCACTTGGAGGAATCTCGCTCGCGGCCAAAGCTTACAGTGCTGCGTGCCAAACTGCATCTGACCTGCATGCCATGGCTATCTTGCGAGTACACCAGCCAAGGCATTAAAATGCACGAGGGTAGTACCAACCCGAGGTTGATGCAGGAACTGCGCTCGGTGACTGACTGTGCCCTACGAGCGATGTAAATCACAGCACAGCAGTTCTCGGCAGTACAGAAGCAGACCGAGGCCAATTGGGTAACAGGTAAGTAATCTTGCCCCGGCGTGATGCACCGCTCCGCCGCAGGGCAAGCCCCAGTCTGCTTGTCGCCGTGGGTGCCCTCCCGCATCCTCCATCCTCCTGCTCCGCCCCGTGCTGAATCATCCCATATGGCGGTGCGTCGAGCCTCTCGCAGGAGTGCGGTGCCCCTTGTGTCCCAGTCGGCCCCTAATCGCCCAGATAGGCGACAAAGCGGCCCTGACATGGGCAACCCAGTGATGTGGGAAGCTGTCAGGCATGGCAGTACAGGGTCCTCCCCTTCGGGCTGTCCCTGTCCCCGCCGTGTCTTCGCGAAGGCACGGAGGGCGCCCTTGCCCCGCTATGGGAAGTGGGCATCTCGAGCATTGCCCGCGTGCGAGAACAGTTGTGTGATCAAAGGGACCCAGTGCTTCAGCACTCAGCCAGTTGGGGCTTCAGGTCAACTGGGAAAAGAGCAAGCTCTCCCTCGTGCAGAGAAACTCTTTTCTCAGTACGGAGTTAGACTCACCAAGACGAGCGTGCCCAGTCCATGCTGAACTGCCTGAGTTCCTTCAGAGGCAGGACAGTGGTACCACTGAAATCCTTTTCAGAGGCTCCTGGGGCATATGGCAGCCGCAGTCACGCCGCTCGGGTTGCTTCATATGAGATCACTTCAGCACTGGTTGCACTCCCGAGTCTCGAGGTGGGCATGGCGTCACGGTACACTTCGTGTGAACATCACACAGGAGTGTCGCCGCTCCTTCAGCCCCTGGACGGACCTTGCCTTTCTACGGGCCGGGGTGCCCCTAGAACAAGTGTCCCGGCATGTCGTTGTCACGACAGATGCCTCCAGTACGGGTTGGGGCGCTACATGCAACAGGCAGGCAGCCTTGGGGCCCTGGACAGGGCCTCGACTGCTTTGGCACATCAACTGCCTAGAGTTGTTGGCAGTGCATCTGGCTTTGCGACAGTTCCGACCACTGCTGTTCGGCAAGCATGTGTTGGTCCGTACGAGCAACACTGCAACGGTCTCGTACATCAACCGGTTGGGAGGTGTACGATCACGTCGCATGTTATAGCTTGCCCGCCATCTCCTCCTCTGGAGTCAGACGTGGCTCAAGTTGCTGCGTGCTGTCCATATTTTGGGGGAGCTCAATCGTGCAGCCGACGCGCTCTCACGACAGATCACGTTCCCCGGAGAATAGCGACTCCATCCCGAGATGATCTGGCTGATCTGGAGTTGATTCGGGGAAGCTCAGGTAGACCTGTTTGCTTCCCGCGAGTCCTCCCACTGCCAGCTGTATTACTCCCTGACCGAGGCCCCCCTCGGCACGGACGCACTGGCACACAGCTGGCTTCGGGCTCTACGCAAGTATGCGTTTCCCCCAGTGAGCCTGCTTGCACAGACACTGTGCAAGGTCAGGGAAGATGAGGAGCAGGTCCTGCTGGTCGCGCCGTACTGGCCCACCCGGACCTGGTTTCCCGAACTCATGCTCCTTGCGACAGCTCTTCCCTGGCGCATTCCTCTGAGGAAGGACCTTCTTTTTCAGGGGCTCGGCACCATATGGCACCCGCGTGTGGTTCCTGGACGCGGCAGACTTGAGCAGTCTCCCACGGACTGTAGTAGAGACCGTCATTCAGACTAGAGCTCCTTCAACAAGGCAAGCCTATGCACTGAAGTGGAGTCTGTTCGCGAACTGGTGTTCTTCTCTCCGAGAAGACCCCCGAAGATGCACGATTGGAGTAGTGCTTTCTTTCCTGCCAGAAAGTTTGGAGCGTAGGCTGTCACCCTCCACCTTGAAGGTGTATGTGGCTGCTATTGCGGCCCATCACGATGCAGTGGACGGCCGGTCCCTGGGAAAGCACGATCTCGTCGTGAGGTTCCTGAGGGGTGCCAGGAGGTTGAATCCTCCTAGGCCACCCCTGATGCCCCCCTGGGATCTCTCTATTGCCCTGGCTGGGCTTCAGAGGGGTCCCTTTGAGCCGCTGGACTCAGTTGAGCTTAAGTTCCTGTCTGCTAACACAGCGCTACTGACCACGCTCACTTCCATCAAAAGGGTCGGGGACCTCCAAGCATTTTTCGATGAGCGAAGAGTGCCTTGTGTTCGGGCCGGTCTTCTCTCACGTTGTCCTGAGACCCCGGCCTGGATACGTGCCTATGGTTCCCACCACGCCCTTCCACGATCAGGTGGTGAACCTGCAAGCACTGCCCTTGGAGGAGGCAGATCCAGCCTTGGCATTGCTGTGTCCCGTAAGAGCGTTGCGCATATATACGTGGACTGCACCCAGAGCTTTAGAAGCTCTGAGCAGCTCTTTGTCTGCCATGGAGGTCAGCAGAAAGGGAAGGCTGTCTCCAAGCAGAGGTTGGCACACTGGATAGTGGATGCCATCGCCTTGGCGTATCAATCCCAAGCGAGCCGTGCCCCCTGGGGGTGAGGGCTCACTCCACACGGAGTGTTGCCTTCTCCTATGCGTTGGCGCACGGTGCCTCTCTAGCAGACATCTGTAGAGCTGCGGGCTGGGCGACACCGAACACCTTCGCGAGATTCTACAATCTCCACGTCGAGCCAGTTTCTTCCTGTGTTTTCGATAACAGGTAAGTGGCGGGAAGAGCTGGCCGGTGTCACGCTTGCTGCGCCATTCCCCCTCACCCGGGGATACGAGCGCCGTTTTCCTCCTTCAGTTCAGTTCCCCGGACGGCGAACCCTGGTTGAGTTCCTCCAGCACCCCCGGCAGTCAGACTGGGCGGAGCAGTCTGACGCCAGGCCCAGTACTTGTGTTAGCTCGCCCGCGTCTCCGGTCAGCCCCTGTACTAGGTGTCTGTATGGCTTGATTCCCTCGGGTAATCCCATATGTGTATTCTACCATGGTAAACCCGTGTCTTCCCTTTGACAGAGCCCTCTGTCATGCCCTACGGGCAGCTCTCCTCCCTACCCCTAGGTAGGATCTGCCCCAGGGTCCAGTCGTATGTAGTACTGCCCCAGGCCTGGGTCAGTCCATATCAGTGTCTCCACATGTTACCTCCCTTCGGGCAGGATGTGGCCTCCGTAGCGCCCTTCTCTGGAAGGCTCGCTTCCCCGTCGTTACTGCCAAGCTATAACAACAAATAGGAAAGACTTGAAGCTATCTTTCATTGAAGGTCGAAATCCTTCCGACTTCTGTGGGAAAGGAACAGCGCTTGGCTATCTCCAGCAGCGATGTACTCAGTGGTCCCTGCGGGCACCAAGGTTAGCAATTTGCGCTGGGGCGATGGGAAAGTTGCGACCTTCGCATGGCATTTGTCTGTCACGCCGCTTGTCAGCATCTGCATGCCACAAGGTTGTGACGGGTTCAGGTTGTGGCGCTTCCATGGGACCCCTATGTCGTCACGACATAACTCGTAGTGACCGACAGATAGGAACGCCTCGGTTACGTCGTAACCCTCGTTCCCTGATGGAGGAACGGAGACGTTATGTCCCCATGCCACAATCTCGAACCATCGCTGGTTGCCAGGGACTCGTTCTCGGCTCCTCAGCGTAAAACCTAATGAGTGGATGCACCTGCCGCCTATTTATACCCGTGTGCACGGGGAGTGGCGCAGGTATGCAAAATCCACTAGCCAATATTCATTGGCATTTTTTCTTAAGTCAGAGATGATTGGGGCTTCCAAGTAAATCCCCTATGTCGTCCCCTGAGATACGGGAACGAGTACTGCGTACATTGCCGTGCCTGAGATCCTATGGCGAAATGCCCGCTTATATAGCCAGATGGCCCCGCCCATTCTGGCGGGCTTCACCGCCATAGGCTCTTGCAGCCCTGCTGCCAAGCCATTGGTTCGGTTTTAATACACTGCACAAAGCAATGGCCGTGCAGTTACACTGCGTGATTGAAAAAGTATTCAGTCCTCGGAGAAAAGGGAGTTTTCCCATTAGCGTCTAGCGACGCAGTACTTGTTCCCGTATTCCCGAGGTTATGTAAGTAACTGAGTACATTTTCTTTATTAATATATTTCAAAATGTCATTACTCCATGTCATTTTGTCAGTTAAATGAAGCCTTGGTGAGCCTTGAGATTTGTATTACAATTAATTTTATTCCAATTTTTATTCACAATTATTCCAAACTTGTATTACAATTCACTACACACACACACACACACACACTTAGATACACACTAATACAAATAAAAAAAAAGTAAGAAAGTAATTCAAGTATACAAATATTACAGTGATACCATCATTTCTGGTTAGATTTTGAATACTAAACATTGGGCAACACTTTAGAATAGGGAACACTTATTAACTATTAACTACGACTTTTCCCTCAATGAATTCTTAATTTCCTGCTTATTAATAGTTAGTAAGGTAGTTGTTAAGTTTAGGTATTGGATAGGATTAGTGATGTAGAATAAGGTCATGTATAATAAGGCATTAATATGTGCTTAATTACTACTAATAAATGGCTAATATTCTAGTAATATGCATGCTAATAAACCCTAAATCAAAGTGTTACCAAACATTGTCAATGTAAGTCAATGGAGATCTTCAGTTTTTATCAGAAGTATATAGTTTTCAAAACCTACAATAGATGCACAGAACTGAATTCTGAACCTGAATTCACTGCAGAAGTTTAGTAGCTGGTGGGAGTGAGCAGGTAAAGCCTGAGCCCTCTGTAAGACAAAGAAGATGCAGCGAGTTTGAAGCCTGACCCATGTAAATGGCCCTGGATCTGCTGAGATCAACAGGTATTATGTGTCAGAAGTCTGATCTTTGTACAGGCTCTTCAAACGTATTGACAGAAGATGTGTTACACATGTATTCCTACTGAAAAG
Organism: Onychostoma macrolepis; assembly: GCF_012432095.1. NCBI lineage: Eukaryota > Metazoa > Chordata > Actinopteri > Cypriniformes > Cyprinidae > Onychostoma > Onychostoma macrolepis. Next base: position 5,420,148 of record NC_081166.1, on the reverse strand, counting down.
CAATGAAAGGAATAGCTAAAAACTTTACAAAATAAAATATCTTACAACACGAGTGCCAATCAAAACTGACCAGCAGTTCGACCAACAAAGTTTCTTTTTTTTTAATCTCTGTACTTTTTGTCTTTTTCTTTTGTTTTTCTTTTTTTTTTTAAATAATATAATATAACAATGCATTATGCACAATTAGAACCAAAACAGGTATTAAGAAAGTAAATAAGGTCAATTTTAATTCCATGTTGCTTTAGTGTTCAATCAAGACAGCTAATTAGCCAATTAACAGGAGCAATAAGGTAGCTAATTTTCCCAGCAGGGAAATATATTTTTGGATGTTGTTTTGAAAGACATCAAACTACCCATTTCATACTCCTACAGATATCTGCGAGTAATACATGCATAAAAAATATTCAGCAAAACCAATTCAAAATGCACTACATTGTACTTGGCTGCCAATCCTCGCAATGCAACATTAACTTAAGATACATTACAGTTAAGTGAGGCATGGCAGTTATACTTAACAGCATCTTCTGTGTAAGAGAAAATGACTCGTTTCGAATTCTAGATTTAAAGAGAATCATAATTTATCTCTTCTTTTTCTTCACAGTGTGTTTAAAAAAAAAAAAAGCAATTTAACTGTCAGCTGAAAATAAATGCATAATCAACACTGCAGTAAACCTGAAAACAAAAACGAATTAAGGGCTGAAAAATAAGCAGCAAGACTAAAAAATATTACGTTTTTAAAATGACAAATGTAACACATGGGGGAAAGTGAATAAATGAAAAGACAAGAATGTTTTTCAGCACCACAATTGTACTTTAAAACATCGGGTGTACAAAATGCATCTGATGCAAGTTCTTCATATGCAATTCTCAAAACAAAATTCAATTTGTATTTGATATTTTATTAGCTTTTTATGCCTCTGCTACATATTGCATGCCATATCAGTCATTTTATACTTTTATAATTGTCAAATCAGTTGCAATATTAGTATCAGTAGTATACAAGTAGAATGAAATGAGAATAAAACTATTTTCTGAAGGAAATGCAAATGCAAGCAAAAATATATGTGTATGTAACTCATATATACCTGAGAGACATTATGAATTTATGTTCCTACAGCAATCACTGATGCTTGATGGGGAAAGATGGCTTTCGACATTCCTGTTTTCTACATGAGGAGGTCTGCATTAATCATTACTGCTGATTTTAGCCAGATTGATTGGGCAGGATTGCACACAAATGAGTGTTGGTCTTTAGCGGGCCTCTGCTCTTCAACACAAAGCCCAGAGTGAGGCATCAGCACTCAGCTTTCATAATTAAGCCGGCTGATAGTGGTTCTTCATGAGATTCAAGGCTTATGGAGACTAGTCTGAAAAATCCACCATGGGGTCAACAAAGCATAATAGTAAGGTTCCAGAAGAAAAATCCCATTGGGGGTTTCTGTAATTTTAAACTTCATTTCAACTTTTTTTTTTTTTTTGGTGAGAATTGCAATTACCTTTTTATTATTTTATTAAATTGTGTGAAGATGTAAACTCACAATTGTGATGAAAAAAGGTAAAAATGTTCAATGTAAACTCAGAATTCCAAGAAAATTTTCTTTTCTTTTCTTTTCTTTTCTTTTCTTTTCTGTAATAAAGCTTTGATTCATTTCAGATCTGGTTTGGTCTAAGGCTTCAAATATTTTATTGAAAAATAATTTTAAATCCCTGTAGTGAAAATTAATAGGCACTTGATAAGTGCGCTGAAAATGTCTGTAATTGCTTTTGCTCTCTATTGTAACACACTAAATTTCCTTGATCTCAGATGAGCTAGAGTTTCATATTCTTAGTAATGCTTTCTCTGTGACAAACACTTCTCAAACACTATGTTTAAAATATTTGAGAACAAATAAACAAACAAACAAACAGCCCAGAAATAAAATGGATACACATTTATGATGCTGGCCGATTTAATTATGGCTATAGAGTGAACTCACTAAAATGATTTGTATTAATCAAATGCTTGAATCTTTAAAACATGAACATTCTTTCATCAAATATATACAGTATTTGAAGGTATTTATTTACTTACCAGCTATTCAAAATAATTTATTTCATTATAAATGTACACCTTACACATCTGTTTGAAACACATATTATTCCTGACAACATCAGGGATTAATAGCATACTGAAGTTGAAAGTATTAAATAAATAAAAATATTACTTTATGCAGGCTCTTATTTAAGATAAATTAGATAAAAATCACATTTGTTTCCAACCACTATTAAAACTGAGTTTTATGATATAGTTTTTTTTTTTTTTCTCCTCTGTTTAAAAATTTAAATGCAATTACTGTCACTTTACATTTATGTTTCTAATACCAGAAGAGGCTGGTACTAGAAAGTATTTCATGCTTAAACAAGAATGTATTATATGTGTTTTTGTTTATTTTGGTGATTATTCATGTACCACTTTTAGGGAAACAGGCTTTACAGAAAAGGAAACACAAAGCAGTTTCCTGTTGTAATGAAAATACTCAAGACCTTGTCTGCCGATCCACAGGAAATTGAGTTTTTACCACAGAACCAATGCATTTCAGAATAACAGCATGCAGTGATTTGGCTTTTCAAAGTGAATCTGCCCCTATGGACTCTGTGTTTGTTCCTCTAACAACTATTGCATGCAGATAAATACAGTGCATGTGCTTGGGAAGGTGGTGGATTTCAGAACCAAACAAATTGTAGACTGCTGTTTGTGGTAATGTCACTTTGTCCTCTGAAATAATAATGCTGCAAACCCTTGTTTTACTTGTGTGATCTATCGGATAGTCTTGTACAGGCCTGCTGGGTGAATTGTTTTTCCTGATAGCCTACGCTTTATTTTCCAACTTTTAAGATGCTTAAGAAAATGCATGAGGTATTTTGTAAATAAGTAATGGACTGCATCATGCTCTGACTCCAATCGGCCTTTTATGTTCACAATGTCTCTTCTGGTAAAGAATATTATCCACCTTATTTTTAACAAAAGAGCGAGTTTGGCCATTTGTAACTTGAATGGCGAGGCTTAATTGGCTTCCAGTATTTTAGCTGTACAAATCAGTCCATTTAGCTGCCTTACATTGCAAACTGGTGTTTGTTATCATATTATTATTAAGTTATTTATTGTAACCATAAACACTGGTTTGTTGTACATATAGTTCTTACTGCACTGTTTATACTTATAGTTATTTACCTATACACTTTCAGAAAAAAAAAAAAAAAAAGGTACAAACTATTACTGCATGGGGCAAACCCTTTTAAAAGGTACTAATTGGGGGATGGATTTATTTAAACATATTTTTAAAAATTACAGTCATCTCACATAACATCACTCATCGTATTTGTGCTCTTACAAATTGTATAGTTAGGTGTTGATTTATATTTATATTGTTTGGAATATGCAAAAAAAAAAAAGTGTACAACTCTAGATTGCGCTATTGCTGGTGAAAAGAAAACTTGATTTCAAACTTTGAATTGATTGTAACTAAAATAAGTAAACAGTCAAAAACAGCAAGCAATAAGAGACTACAAAAAATTATAACACTTTTGTTTTAATAACATTAAGGACACAGACAGAAGCATTAGACTGCTGTCACTTTAAGACCTAATGCTCGGATCCAGTATACTGATACACATGCTTTTTTTTTAATTTTTCTTAACTGTCTATGTTCATTTAAGCACTAACCGACTGTGTTCACGTGAATACCTTCCAGGATGTGTTGTTTTCAGGAAGTTTACGTGCAATAAGCCGCTAAAAAACAAACAAACAAACAAACAAACAAAAAACACTCAATCCCGCATTCAAGTTGCACTTTATTTTACAGTTTTGCACTTATGTGTACTTACAATGTACTTATCTAAGGTAATTACATATGTTAAGGTTTGGTTTAGGTGTAGGTTCAGGGTTAGTACCTAGTTTATTACTGAATTATTGTAGTTACTAAATGTGGTATAGGACTGTAAAATATAGCTAGTGCTACCAAAATGCAATCCCTGCTTTAAGTAATATGTACAATTTAGGTACTAAAACATAGGCTACTATTGAAGTACTAATATGCACCATTTAGAGGTAAATAAGGTAGTGAACTGCCCCAATGATACTGTAGCTTTGAACCTTTTTTTTTTTTTTTTCTCTCTCTGACAGTGTAATGATTAATGAACTGAAAGTCTCTGCCATTCAAAGAAAATAGCTTATTTCCGTGTGGCAAAATAAGAAGGATAGTTCAAGAATTAAAAAAAATGAATGTGATATATGAGCATTTACTCCACACCCACCTGTAACTGAAAAGAGTTTTGTCATTATGAATCCATCCGATCAAACAGACTGAATTATCCAACTGAATCCATGACAGCGCGCTCAATAACTCCCAGTATCTCTTGTTGTTAATAGCTTCTGGGAGCTGCAACTTATGAATACCAAGGATATTCAAATACGCCCAAGGGCTTCTACCAGAACGCACATGTATCATTAGTTGAGTGTGCAAATACCCAGGGAGAGATGTGGAGGAAATCTGAGTTAACCCTTGTTCGAATCCCAAGGGGGTGTCAGGAACTTTGTCGTTAATTCACCTGCTCTTGACGGAAACTCCAAGATGCGCTTGTAGCATGTCGTTGTTTGCTTGGCGCGTTTGCAAGAAAGGCAGCTGCGCACTGAGCCATTTCTCTCTGGGAAATAAGGCTTATTATTGTAAACAGTGAATAATTAAAATCATATTCCAGGAGCCAAAATCTTTTTATTGTGTTGCTAACATGCCTCAGTGTAGCTAATGAGATTTTGGTAATGGGCCGTGCTATCCCACAGGTATTGTAATGGATGCTGGTATGGACACACTGAGCGCGGGCTTGAAATTGCCTAGCCTTGGGCCTCTCAACCTTAATGAGCTTTGATTTCTTCAAAGAAAAGCCTACAAAGACTTTTTGAACCTTGCTCTTTTTCTTGTACTCGTTTTTCTTCTTAAGACAGTCAGCGGTGTGGGTCCGTGCATGTGCCGTTAGCTGTTGGAAAACTGTGAACAGGTTTCCCTCGGTGTCATTTTTTAGATGAAGAAGCTACTGTTAAATTATAGTGGTGATGATGATTATATATAAAAATATAGGGCCAGATTTACTAATAGCTTGCGCCAGTGCTAACCGTCTTTTGGCGTTAAGATAGTACTGTCAGGTTTTACTAAATATATGCAGTGAAGAATTAGCGCTGAAAAGGCATGGACACAATTATTTTGTGCCTGACCTTATTGAATATGCATTTCTAGGAGTTGTGTGTGTGTGTGTGTCCTTTTCTAGAAAGTGTCTAACTGTAATCTCTTAGTCTCAGACATAGTCAAAAATTCACCTGTGCTGCTTTGAACATTTTGACACTGTTGTATGAAGGTTCTGGAGGGATCCCAAATGAAACATCTGAGATCTCAAAGGATCTGAGCATGACTTCTGTTTAAAGAAAAATCTCATTGAACTGCATGAAGCTATTTTCAGCACAGCATCTGTGAACCAGCAGTTGTGGAGGTGCAGCATTTCAGGGTTTTCATGCATTCGTATTCCCTGGTATTAGACACTGCATTAACAGGTATTCTCTATATTTATAGGTGACGTACAGTACTTATGAACGTGAGCCTATGTGAAACACAATGCACGATAATTCCAAATGTTCCAAATACTTGATTTAATGTGTTATTTCTTGTTGTTACCAGATTAAAATTACAACTCAATCAAATTCTCTCAACCACAAGATGAGTTTTGGAGTTGGTTGCACTGCTGTTAAAACAACTTAAAATAAAAAAAAAATAAAAAAAGTATCTTATCTGAATACATTCAAGTGAACAGATAAAAACATTACAATAATCCACAAGTAATCCACACCACTCCAGTCCATCAGTTAATGTCTTGTGAAGTGAAAACCTGAGTGTTTGTAAGAAATCACCCTTGAGTGTAACCTTTACCTAAAAAAAAAGGAAAGCACATTCTTTAAAAAGATAAGCCAATTTATTTTGTTATCCTAACAAAATGCACAATTAAATGGATAGTTGCATCTGAGTATTTGCATTTAGCATTGATTTTCTCTGCTGTAGTGCTTTAGCTCAAGCTTATTTTACGAGCATTGAATCCAGAAGCATCTACATTTCCAGAAGGAAAACAAACAAAACCAAGAAAAAGGTAACTGTAAAAAAAAAAAAAAAAAAATTCTAAAGCTTTCTCAAAACATCATAGCCAAACAAGTGTGAAGTCCCAGCGTCAGACAGCAGAGCACAAAGCAGGTAAAGAGGTGGGATGTCTTTCAGCACCTACTCAATGAGGAACAGATGCTGACCTTTATCCAAGAGTCACTGTGGGGAACAGACGCAGAAACGAGACTTGCCAACGCTCGGCACAATCAGGGCGATTCATTAAGCAAAGCCTCTTTACAGAGCAGTGCAGAATACATGCTGGTCACCTCAAAAGGTACACTGATGAGACTAAAGGCCAGTTTGCTAATAATGGAGGCATGAAAAGATCCTGTAGAGATTTAGAGGTGTTCCTCACGATTCATTCTTTATAGCTCCTTCTATAGACCCTTTTAAGGCCGATGTCACAATTATGTCACAGCGCTAGCTGGAGGCAAAACAAATGGAAAAATGAAGGCGGCCAATTCAAACCAGCACAGATTCAGCTACATAAGGAGTTTAAAATATCATCTAGTTGTGATGTTGGGTGCCAGAATCAATGTAGCGGAGGCTCTAATTTGAAATTTTAACACATGCTTGCTGACAAAAAAATGACGACAGCTGTGGTTAAATGGAATAAAACAAGCAAACTGGACAGAAACAATCATCAAAAATGTGATCCTGAAAAAATCAGTCATAAGGGTCAATTTTTTTTTTTTTTTTAATTAAGATTTATGCATTATCTGAAAGCTGAATAAATAAGCTTTCCATTGATGTATGGTTTGGACAATATTTGGCTGAGATACAACTATTTGAAAATATGAAATCTGAGGGTGCAAAAAAAAAACAAATCTAAATATTGAGAAAATCGCCTTTAAAGTTGTCCAAATGAAGTTCTTAGCTATGCATATTACTAATCAAAAATTAAGTTGTGATATATTTATGGTAGGACATTTACAAAATATCTTCATGGAACATGATCTTTACTTCCTAATGAATTTTGGCGTAAAAGAAAAATCCATCATTTTGACTCATACAATGTATTGATGGCTATTGCTACAAATATACCTGTGCTAGTTATGAGGGTCACAAGGGTCATAAATGCTCACATTTGCAGCACACACTTCTGTCACAGCCACCTGTTGCTGATATATACCATGCTCACTTAGTCTTCGGTGGCTGGATTATTGTTTTCTATTGCTCTGTTTTTGCCGTTTCCTTTTTGTGGATTACCTTGTGCCTGTTTTTTCAGCATTTTGCCCTGAGATGGATTACTGTTTTTGGACTCTTGAATAAAAGCTGCAATTGGATCTTCTTCTTGTTTGAGAGCTTTTCATGACAGAATAATCCTGCCATTATTGATCCAGCAGCATGAGAGACAAGACTCTGGAGAGACAAGTCGGTCTCCAAGATTTGGCGATACTTCGCCAACAGGGAGTGGAGCGCCTTGGTCTCTTGCTCTGCTGGCCCCACCCTGGCCACCTGCCCTGCCGGCCCCGCCCTGGCCTTCTACCCTGCCGTCCCCTCCCTGCTTCCATGATCTACCTCTGGATCCAGGCCCTCTTCCACTACATGGGCCTGGCCCACCATCCCTCCCCTAGTCCACCTCCATTCCGCCTCTAGGGGTGTGCGATATTGACAAAAAAATAATCTCGATATTTCCTGGGATTTTATCGATAACAATAATTAGACAATATTTTGCTGTATGTTATTGTGCTGGTACCTTAAGGACTACCGTGGACAGCTGACTCCTAAAGTTTTTGATATTATTCATATTCTGTGTGGTGGTCAGTTCACACTGATAGAAATTAGTCTTTTTCCAATAAGTTTAAACTGATTTTTACATTTTATGGGCATTTCTACCTTTATAAAGCATTTTTTTCTAAAAGTGTCCATTATCTTTTGAGTCAAATTCTTAATTAGAATAATAAGACTTTTGGGATGTTACCAAGCAAATGAAATCAGTATCAGCAAAATTCATCTTTGCATGTAAACACAGAAGCTGCATCTGAAGTGGCATTTAGATTACACACTGTTTAATGCAAGACATGAATGCATATAACCTGCAATTACAAATGCATAAATCATGTTTTGATATATTAAACATAAAAATAAATACCGATATTTGAAATTATTTAAATAATAAAAGTTACTTTGAATGAGAAATTACATTCGCCAGCAGGTGGCAGCAAGTCACTGTTAATAAGTGATTCATAGCGATTGAACTGAATCATTCAAATGGTTGATTCATTCAGGAACGAAATGCCCTCATGTTGCTCAGAGACCCAAAACAGTGCTGTAGCTGTGTTTGGAGTGATTTTTGTTGTCGAAATAAAGCAAAAACAGGAAATAGGGTGTCTAAAACGTAAGTCTCTTAATTTACCTCTTGTTTATTGAACTGTTGTAAAAAATCAATATCACATTTGTAATCATGGTCATTTTTGGAGCGTTATTTTTCATTATTCTTCGTGTGAAATTGATTAACTAGGCTATATGAAGTGGTACAAAACAGCCTAAATACATTTTCTGCGCCCATGTCTTTAATATTGTGTTCATTCTAAATGTAGTGAAAGTGCAGTGAAAGAACACACTCTACGCACATGCACTAGTCTAGACTTCACGTAATGAATGCATGCACTCTGTAGGTGTGTTTTGAATGGTTTTTGCAAAATACTCAATAATGTCAAATCGTTTAAACAACAATTGCGATATCATCGCAGACGATATATATCGCACAACCCTATCCACCTCCCTCCTGAATTTTGTTGACTTTTTGTGGAGCGTCTGGAATCCGCTCCTCAGAGGAGGAGCGTCTCGCTGTAGAACACAAGATCCAGGGGGCGTGGTTGGATCCAGATCCAACCTTACATATACTTAGACTTACCCGTCTCCACCCCCTGATCCCTAAACCTACCCATCTCCACCCCTAAACCTACCAATCTCCACCCTTAAACCTACCAATCTCCACCCCCTAGATGTGGCTCCATCCACGCCCCCTGGATCTTGTGTTGTCCAGCGAGCCCTACTTGCCTCAGAGGGGGAGTCATGTCACAACTGCCTGTTGGTGTGCCCATGTACAGCCACCAGAGGGCACTCTTCTTGACTTGTGTTTGTTTCTTCTGCACTTCAGTTTCCATCAACCCTTTCTATTGTTTCATTACCTTCAGCTGTTTTTGATTTACCTATTAGCTCACCCTGATATATACCATGTTCACTTACTCTTTGGTGGCTGGATTATTGTTTTCTGTTATGCATTTTCTGTTGCTCTATTTTTGCGGATTACCTTGTGCCTGTTTTTTCTACATTTTGCCTTGAGGTGTATTACTGTTTTTGGACTCTTGAAGAAAAGCAGCAATTGTATCTTCTTCTTGTTTGAGAGCTTTTCGTGACAACTTCTTATCAGAAAAGGTTAAATAAAGTATTGTCTTTTGTTGTTTTCTTATGCATTTCACTACTATATCGTGTATGAAATAATGTCTGTGTGCATGTGTGTAAAACAACAATTTATATGCTCAATCATTTGTAATTGTATATTCATTGTTGTGATTGATTGTGGCTGGAATATTAATGTAGCTGTAATAGTTGCCTGCTGAAATTGAAATATATATGCATCTTCATGACTAGACACAGATGAGTTTTTAAAGTTAACCTTTTCAAATAACAGTCGCGGTCCTGGACGGTGAGTAACCTTACATATGCAGGTAACATCAGATTTTCTCCAGTCATTGTTAAAAAACAAGCTAACAAATGTCATAGCTAGCATTAATGAAGCGGTCAGGGGAATCTTTCTGCCTCCACCTAAGCTCGCCCACAGAAAAACATCACAATGTTTACTAACAGAAAAAGGGTCTATACATTCTTTACTTGCTTTTTCTCCACCTAACTTTATGCAGCCAGCAATTCTGCTGATTTATCTGTGTGACTGTAGCATCGTTGTTCTCAGAATAATGTCACTTTTTATATATAAAATGTTTTGTTGTTGTTGTTTTAATTAGCAAAAGGCTGTAGCGTTGTTTTACAATCACATTTGTTGTGCATGCATGTTAAAAATAATCAAACGTGGTCTCCTGTCATGTCTTTGTCAAGCAGCATTCTGAAGTGCTTCATTTTAATGAATCTGTTAGTTTTAATAGAGCCTTTGCAATGAACCAATTAAAAATTGTTTATTTAAATATAGTTGTGATTTCATGAAATTAAGGTTTGTTTATTTATTTATTCATTAATTAATTCATTCATTTTAATTTTAAGGTGCTCAAATAAGTTTTAGCATTTAATTTAATTTTATTTTATTGGTGTAATAAATTTTGATGCAGTCTCTTCTTATATAACCATTACATTTTTGTTTTATTATTTTTAATTGCTCTAAATGTTTTAGTATAACTTCATTCTTCAGTTGCTGATATCGGTATTGTAGGTCAGTGGATAAATACAGGTGCATCTCAATAAATTAGAATGTCGTGAAAAAGTCATGAAAGTCAAAAATCAGTATCTCAAAATATTAGAATATTTACATTTGAGTTTCAATTAATGACCATCCCTACAGTAAAAAATCTGGCTATCTCTTGCTCTTTGAAACCACAATAATGGAGAAGACTGCTGACTTGGCAATGATCCAGAAGACGAACATTGATGCTCTCCGCAAAGAAGGTAAGTCACAGAGGGTCATTACTGAGAGGTGTGGCTGTTTACAGAGTGCTGTATCAAAGCATATTAAATGCAAAGTTGACTGGAAGGAAGAATTTGGGTAGGTAAAGGTGCACAAGCAACAGGGATGACCGCAAGCTTGAGAATACTGTCAAGCAAAGCTGATTCAAACACTTGTGAGAGCTTCACAAAGAGTGGACTGAAGCTGGAGTCAGTGCACCAAGAGTCACCACGCTCACACATCTTCAGGAAAAGGGCTACCAAGCCACTTCTGAACCAGAGACAATGTCAGAAGCATCTTACCTGGGCTGTGGAGAAAAAGAACTGGACTGTTGCTCAGTGGTCCAAAGTCCTCTTTTCAGATGAAAGTAAATTTTGCATTTCATTTGGAAATCAAGGTCCCAGAAGAGTGGAGAGGCACAGAATCCATGTTGCTTGAAGTCCAGTGTTAAGTTTCCACAGTCAGTGATGATTTGGGCTGCCATGTCATCTGCTGGTTTTTGGTCCACTGTGCTTTCTGAAGTCCACAGTCAACGCAGCCATCTACCAGGAAGTTTTAGAGCACTTCATGCTTCCTTCTGCTGACAAGCTTTATGGAGATGCTGATTTCATTTTCCAGCAGGATTTGGCACCTGCCCACACTGCCAAAGGTACCAAAAGTTGGTTAAATGACCATGGTGTTACTGTGCTTGATTGTCCAGCAAATCCGCCTGACCTGAACCCTATAGAGAATCTATGGGGTATTGTCAAGAGGAAGATGAGAGACACCAGACCCAACAATGCAGATGACCTGAAGGCCGCTATCAAAGAAACCTGGGCTTCCATACCACCTCAGCAGTGCCACAAACTGATCACCTCCATGTCACGCCGAATTGAGGCAGTAATTAAAGCAAAAGGAGCCCCTACCAAGTATTGAGTACATATACAGTAAATGAACATACTTTCCAGAAGGCCAACAATTCACTAAAAATGTTTTTTTTACTGGTCTTATGAAGTATTCTAATTTGTTGAGATAGTGAATTGGTGGGTTTTTGTTAAATGTGAGCCAAAATCATCACAATTAAAATAACCAAAGACTTAAACTACTTCAGTCTGTGTGCATTGAATTTATTTAATACACGAGTTTCACAATTTGAGTTGAATTACTGAAATAAATGAACTTTTCCACGACATTCTAATTTATTGAGATGCACCTGTATATAAATGGTCTAATGGTAATGTTTTTTTTAATTATTATTTTAATATGTTTTATGTTTTTATTTTAATAATCCAATATTGTTGCTGTTTGTCTGTGGATGCATACTACCATTCAAAAGATTTGGGTCATTGTTTTTTTTTTTTTCTCTTATTCTCACCAAGGCAGCTTTTGTCTAATAATAATAATAATAATAATAATAATAATAATAATAATAATAATAATAATAATAATAATATAATATGACATACCAATGATATTTAAAATAAATATTTTTTTTTATTTGAATATATTTAAAATGTAACATTCCTTTGATGCAAAGCTGAATGTTCCTCGTCATTGCTCGTGTCTCCAGTGTCACACGATCTTTCAGAAATCATTCTAATATGCTGATTTGGTGCTCAAGTAGCTTTTCTCATTATTATCAATATTGAAAACAGTTCAAAAGAACGGCTTGTACTCGAATTAAAAATCTTTAATACATTACAAATGTCTTGTATTCTCTTTCAAAAATAAAAAACCCCAAACTTTTGTACAGTAGTGTACAGTATATGAGGATAGGGGACACATTTGTTATTTGTTTGCATTTTGATTTATGCTTTCACTAGCACAGCTGTGGTAATGTGATGGATAGAGAGTTGGTGAGAACATATTGCCGCTGTTGCTTCCTGCGACTGATAATGGCCGCAACAAGCCAGTCAACATTAAAAATAACAAATTCCCACACCGTATCGCCACTCATTACAACACACACTAACAAAATGCTGAGGAATTAGAGATGCTTCTGTAGTAGATACAACCCTCCTGCAAGCTTTCAAAAAAGTTGTGGCAAAAAAGAGAAATAGGATGAAAGTGTTTTGACATTATGAGTGTGATTTTAACAGCAGGTTTCTATTGCACCACTGCTTGGCCATAAAATGTCAGCTGCCTTTTAAAAGATGAAAGAGACCTGTTATGGGAAAACAGGATTTTCTGTTCTCTTTTGAAACAAAAGTTTTTGATCTGCTATGTAGTCATGCACTACCACAATGCAAAGCTTCCTTCCAAGTTCACCTTTTTGCTAAATTTGAACTAAAGGGTGTGAACAGCTCAATTATTATGGCTTTTTATAAACAAACCTGGGGGATTTATCACAATTTTCACCTGTACTTTTGTAGAAATCATGTTTGTGGGTTTGCACGTTGGCGGTTTGTGCTTGGTGGTATATAATCAAAACCCAAGGCCTGTAATCTCAGAGAACAGACAGTCAAGGCAGTGATTTTGATGGGTTCACAAAATCACTCTCTAACATAAATGAGGCTTTTGATGGTGTTCTGGCAGAAGGCATACACACCTCATCATATAAGACGTAATGATCGGTCATACTTAATGTCTGCTGTGTTCCTCTTCACATAATGACATCATTTTGGTACAGAAAGAAGTCCAATGAAAATATGTTTGTTCCTTGAGTACCAGTGGATCAAAATACAGCAGCGATTTAGTGATTCTAAACTGGCTTTGCTTTTCATTGGACATTGAGTGGTGACCCAATATGATATCAACACTATTTTTCACAGGGGTTTTCAAAATCGGTGCCCTTGATTTGTCCTTGGTGATGCACTCTCAAAATCAAAAGGTACAAAAGCTGTCTCTGGTGCAGTACCTTTTCAAAAGGTGGCAGTTATATGCATAATTTAGGTGTAAATAAGGTACAAGGGGGGGGGGGGGGTTCAAACGTTTGTTTAAAAAAAACAAAAAACATTTTCACAAGTAAGTGAAATGTCTCTTTCTCATTGTCATTTCAATCATGTTCATTATGTAAAAAATAAAATAAAATAAATATATATATATATATATATATATACACAGTATATATATATATATATATATTGTTTTGCGGTGCTAAATTCCATGCACCTTCTACCTTATTTTATTTATTCTCAGGTTAGGTAAAGAAAGTCGAATCTGTACTATCCTATAAGCATGTAAATTTTCATACTCACAAAATAGGTCTCAGAAGACTTCTCCGTGGTCTGTTCTTGCTCAAGTCTATAAATCAGACTCTTCAGGCAGGCGAGCTTCTTTATAATTAAATATAGTTTTATTGTATATAGGTTAAATACATTACAAATAAAATACTAATATAAAAAACAGAAATTAAAACAAAGGTTTGCAAGCTCGGTTGTCTAGAGGAATCTCTGGCAAGGCCGCCTGGCACCGGAGAAGCTGTCACACAGAACCAGCATCTGATTCACTTCATCGTACTTCAGTCCTTTATAGACAGCAAGTGGATTCCAATGTCTTGACTCATCATGAGGTCTGGAATTTCCCTAAGAAGACTCCTATATAAAGTCCTCCATTTTCAAATTTTTCTTCTCCGGGATTTTCTTCTAAGATGCCTTCTTCGCTGCATCTGCAACGGTAGAACGGTAGAACGGTAACATTCCTTTCCTTAAAGCTCTGGCTAATACATATTTCTTTCCTGGCTATCTTTTCTTTCCTGGTGTATTTCTTAATAAACTACTTTCAATAAAATGAATACAATAACATGTGTGGTGTCTTTTTTAATAAACCAACACGTATAATAACTTGTAGTTACAATAAAAAGGTATTAAAGAAATAAAAAGGCAAACTTGCAATATGACAATTGCTCATTTTCCTTAACAATATATATATATATATATATATATATATATATATATATATTATTCAAAAATGTATGATGTCAAATTAAATTGCAGTCATAATAATTATGCATAGATAATAATTAGTTTTAATGTAAATATCAAAGTAATATAATAAATGCTTGCTGATTTATTATCTAGTAAGGTGTCCTTGGCCTAAAAAATGTTAAAGACTCCTGTTTTTTATATATAATGATCCAGTTTTGTTTGTTGTTTCCGTTGATTTATAGTGATGTATTGAGATGCCATTGTTTCTTTTGAAAAACCCAGCAAGGCATGTCTTTATATTTGAGTGTTTGGTTTCTTTTGAAATTCAGTGGTTTCATTGCCAACAGTTCACATTAAACACAAAGCATGTCAATCTTTTTGTAAGTGAGTGTATTTAATGTACTCTATTTTCTTTCAGTTTGCATTATTTTGTTCTTTTTTTTTTTAACTGCATGTTTTTGCAATCTGCCCTTATTTGTCAAAGTACTGTAAAGTTTGATGCATTTGACATAAACAACAAAAGAATGTTAAAAATTGGTTAATTATTTGACCATTTTAAATACACCTATTCTGCTGTGATTATATTTCTAACTGCTTTTAGCATTTTTAGATTTTTCTTCTCAACAGTTCCACAAATAGCGGATAATGGATAGAACACGAATCCATTTTTTTTTTCTCTGAATATGTTGACTTTAAATATTTTATGATTCTTGAACTAGTACAAACAGATATCTTGAAGTCGTAAAACTGAAGTATGACTTGAAATATAAGGTCAGTTAAATAAACTGCACCACTCTATAAAAAGATCAAAACATCTATGCATTCTAATTCAGATAAAGAGAGAACAAAATGAAAAGAGATTTAAATAAACGTCCTTTTGTTCTTTGTGATTCTGAGTTGGAATCTGTTTTTATGTAAGTGTTCGACTTAATTTAATCTGTGAGAGAGAAAATTTATCAGAATGTTTTGTTCTTTGACATATGTGAACATTACCTTTTTTCACTTGCATGAAAGTGCAAGAGAAGAGAGAGAGAAAGAGAGAGAGCGAGATAGAGACGGATTAAACCAGGCAGAACTGAAACAGGGGTAGCGCGCTTAATCAGGAGCCTTTGAGCTCAGAGGAAGGAAGACAAACATTTCCCCCAGCAACACACCTGCCAATTTGATGACAGCTACCTGTAGAGAACTATAAATTCACAGGCTATTTGAGTGTTCAGCTCTGTACTGTTATTATGTGTTCAGGTACATGGTGTATACAGTAAATAGTCTGCAAATAACGCATCCATTTTTCTCAAGTTCTCCACTTTTGCTTATGGAAGGAATGCATGAGCAGATAAATGTATACCTTGAATTCAATGCAAGTTGCTTTTCATAAAAAAGTGTCCAAGGCATAAAAATGTAAAAATATATATTTTTTAGTCACTGTTTGCAATCATTTAAGGTAAAAATGTTGCTAACAAAAATATGTTCTAAAAACGTTTTGCTAAGTTTTCAGAATGTTCAAAACATTCCAGTGTTCCAGTTTTTTTAAATGTTTATTTTATTTGATTTTTTCTTGGTTGTGTGAATATTCAATGTTAGAATTTTGAAAACATTATGGGAATGTTACTTTTGAATGTTCTCGGAACCATCTAAAACAAGCATTAATGTAAAAAAAAAAAAAAAAATTACACTAAAATGTTTCTGAAAAACGGTCCAATATATACAGTATATATATATATATATATATATATATATATATATATATATATATATATATTTGTGCTAATGTTTTGATATCTTTATTAAAGCCCATATCTATCTGTCTGTCTGTCTCTGTAAGACCTATAACCTTCAAACCTATTTTTAACTTTCAGACAAGGCTTTATGACAAACTTTCTAGTTATATATAATGTTCATCATAGATCTGTTGAGCATTTTATGTTTTTTTGTTTTTTTTTATCACTTTTGCATGAAGGTTTTGTGAAAAAAGCATCAGCAATGAAGAATCCTTCATAGGGGAGGAAAGAGAAGTCTATGGCCATCTAAAAGAGCAGCAGACTGTCTGACCTCTCGACCAGGTGCTAATACAGCTCTCTCTTCCTTTCTCTTTTTCTAACACTCATTCCACTCAAGTGTTTGAAGTGGATGGTCTGGATCTCTGTAATTCTCTCGGATCCTTTAGCAGAGCCATATCGTACCCGACAAGGAGAAGAAAACAGAGAGAAGTCAATGAAAAGAGTTGCAATATTGGTCTCATTTGTTTCCTGTAATTAATTCATGGCCATGCACCACAAAGCCTCTTTATCTTACGTCCTGATGATTTCACGTTTCTTACAATACAGAGACTTTAAATGCATAGGTTTCTTCCATATTAGTTCATTTCATATTTAAAAATAATGTTTGTCTTTACAGAGGCTATTGAATTATTTATTGATAAATTGTTTTTGATGTAGATGTAGAACAACTGTTTAGTTCAAGACTAAATCTTTTTCTTCAAATACAGTCAGTAGAGTAGAAAATAAGCTACCATGAAAGCTGAAATCTTATTTTTGGTAACTGGTCTGTGTTTCCAGTGTTTTTTTTTACATTCCAGAATGTTCCAACAGATTTAGCCACGCCCTTTTTTTTACCAAAACCCTGCATAGATACTTTATAACAGATACGTTAAGATGGTATTTATCAGAAGTGGAGCATGCGAAGAGCAGAATATCGTGTCAGTGTTGTCAGAATTGTCAAAAGCAACAGCATTCTCTCACGACAAACTAACATCTGACAGCTTATGAAGCTGAAAGTGTTGTTAAACTTTAACGATCCTCTCTTCAACTACCGCAATCTCAACTTCCTGTTTCCATGTATGGGCTGCCTTGTTAACGTTCAAAATTATTGACAGGTAGAAAGCAATTTGCTGAATGAATAATCTGAGGCTAATTTTTGCCGTCTCAGACCTTATGGCGGTCACAGAGACGGATGTGATATATCAGGACACCTAATCTACAGATATCTGTAAGGCAATAGATAATATATATTTTCATCAAAGAAAGTATTTCCCTCCAATCCAGTGAAAATAAACCTGATTTTCCTCCAGTGCACTACAGTAGTAGTAGTGATCATGATTATTATTATTATTATTTGGTTGTTATGAGAAATCAGCATCCTCTTACAATGAATTTGACTTAGTATACAGCAACTCATGAATCACCATAAAGTGAAAAATAGCCTACCCTATACTATATTTTTTAGTTCACCCACAGGATTGTTGTGGTCTGCTCGTCATACAAAACTATCTTAAGGGTTCAGAAGTTTTAGGAATATAGCTTCTATAACTTTTATGGTGTTTTAATAGCACATTTTGGCCCTTTTTGCTTTTATTGTATGGTAAAGAGCAGACTCGTTCTGCCTAACATCTTTTGTGTTTTGAGGGAGAATGAAAGTCATATGGATTTGGAACAACATTAGGGTGAGTAAATCAGAATTTTCATTTTTGGGGCAAACTGTTCCTATAATAGAGTTTAATTCATTCCAGTCTGGACACAATAGTAAACAGCCTTGATATCTTATGAGAGATGCATCATTAAAAAGTGGACCGTTTTCTTTGTAGCCCTAATTAAAACAGCCTTGCTATGTAAGAGTCTGCGCAAAAAAACAAAAAACAAACAAAAAAAACACTTCACTTATGTTAAACAGAAACTGCATAAGTCATTAAATATGTTTAAATATGGACCCTCTGGAAACCCTTTAGTGTGGATTAAAAATTGTCATAATATTAACTTAAAGCGGAAGTGTGCAATTTATTGGTGCCACCTTGTGTCACCAATGTAAATTGCAAAACTAATGATTGTTTTCAACCAGGTGTCCCACCAATAAGACAGTGTGCCATGATAAGTCTGATGTTTGAAATCATATCCAAGACAAGGCCACTGCAGTTTATAAAGCCAGGTGGCACAATTACATCCCAGTTTCAACCCGATCTCATGAAAGTGCGTATAAATAGTGCGCCAAATAAAAACAAAAACTTGTGGTATTGATACACAAAAATTGACATCGGAGTGTATATGCTACGCAATCGGTAGGACTAGGGTTGTGGGGTAGATGCGTATCATATGGACGCAAAAACTGCACACTATATACACGCCAAACACGTGCGTATCATATGCACGCCATAGTCCATTTTTGCGTATCAATACGCAATACGTACTATTTCTACGCATTTTTCATGAGACTGGGCTCCCAGTTTAATGTTCTCTGAATTATAACAACTGTGATGTTTTGTATTACAATTCAGCAAGCTAACTATCAACTACAAGCATATCACTATCTCTAGTTGACCTGAAAGAGAAAACTGGCACCATAGGTGACATGCCAAAGTGCACCTTGCAATTTTCTGTCTGACACATTTATCTTGCATAGCTATTAATGTCTGCATTTCTGCACTTGTTTAGAGTATGTTTGGTTATAATGGCAGCTGGACCAATCCAGACACTTTCAAACTATTGCATTCTGTCTAATGAGGATATTTATGCAATGAATAAGCCACTGATTGTATATTGTGTTGTTTTGCTTTAACTGTGCCTTTAGGAGTACTCACAGCCCCTCTCCAAAGTTAGAAGACAGCATCTGCAATATTTGTTATTGACTGGCCGGTTCAATACACAACTATTAGCCTCTGTCAGACTGATTAAGCAACTGAAGACAAAGAGTGAAGATGTCTGGACTGAGACTGAGAGAGAGCGAGCTGCTACCTCAGACGACTCGTTCGTCTGCTCTCTCACCACCATTCCTTTGCTTTTCAGTCATCTATTCATCTGCTACCCCTCCCTCTACCTCTCGTTTGCTCCAGGACTATGTTTGATTCATGCCAGAGATGATTCACACTCCACCATATCCGGCATGAGGGAACCCTCACTCTCCATCCATAATTCAGATCCCCCCTCTCTCTTTCCCTGTGTGTGTGTGCGCATCTCCATCCTCTTGCACACTGCCTGTGTCTTGTGCAGCTGTCGATGCATGGGATAGAAGATTGTGCCGTATAGAAGACGAGGATCTATGAAAGCACACAGGTAAGAGATAAATCCCTTGCTTTATCTGCAAAGTTCGCCATTTCGGAAGATAATTGAATATTTATGGATTGGGGTGTGGATTATGGAGGTTTGAAGTTAGTGGGAAATACAGATAGAAAGACATGAGAGGCAATGAGATTGGGAGCTGCAGAGTGATTGAAAGTGAAAAAGAGATTGTATGGGTAATTTGATGGTAAGGAATGGGCGGCGCTCGATGTTGTCTCTCATGTGATGCATCTTGCAATTAGAGCAACTCATGGGAAAGTTATATCGTGCTCTTTAGTTTATGTGTGTGTGTGTGTTTGTGGCTGCTTGTTGCTATATGACTCTGTTTATTCATCCTCAAACGCCAGTGAAGGCACTCATACTATATTCATGGGCTTGTTGTGCCTTGTTCAGCTGAAGTGTTTGTGTTTACAGCTCAATAATACAGTTACTTGTGGATGTAACGCATTTGCTGATGGACTTTTTTGAGATTACCACATAAGCATAACATGTGTATAATAGGATGACAAATGTCTGTGTTGATGTTGTATGTGTTTGTGTGTGTGTGTGTTTACAAAAAAAAAAAAAAAAGATCTGGCTCTAGGAAAGAAAAAAAAAACAATCTTTGATATCTCAGATGCTCTTCTAGATAGCTACAGTTGGAGATCAGTCTTCTGAGTCTTCTGCTTTCCTGTTGAGAAAAACTAGTAACCTCACGTTTCAACAATGTCTCAAACAGTGCTCAGATTTGCCAAGATAACATTCTAACAATATAATCAGATTATCTTCGCTATTATAAGTTTTGCTGATGGTCTTTTTATAGCTCTATATTCTCACTGTATGTGAACAATTGACTCATTTTGGTCTAATTTCAATTTGGAAATTAGACCAAAACTTATCTAACGGGCACTACTCGTGTTTATAGCCATCTTATGTTGAATCACTTGCTGTTTGCCTTAACTGTAAGTCGCTTTGGATAAAAGTGTCTGCTAAATGAATAAATGCTAAATGTAAATGGAAGAAAGCCATTAGTCAATTTTGATACTTACAGTATAACTGAGAACTCGAGTCTCCAGATTTGTTGAATGTTTATTTATAAAATATTTACTCAAATGTGTTTTGGCAATACCTCTAATCAGGAAAGCTTTGCTGATAAGCTACAAATGGACACATATTGGCTGATTATCGTATACTACTATATATGCTTTTTAGTCATATATTTTGTTTTTTCAGCTCTTGTCTTTGCAAGCCAGCAATGTAGTGAACCTATATAGTATGTCCACAAAGTTACCAGAAATTAAAAACACAGACAGTACAGAAGAAATATTCAGTGCACCTAGTAAAGGTTATTTCTCCAGCTTTGTATACAGGTCAGCTTTCAGGCTGGAACACACACAAACACATATCAGTAGCTGCCTGTACAAATGTGTGAAGCTTTGCATTGAATGCAACACTCTTTCCAGCTGGCACCTCAGAGCTGATAAGGAACCTAACACAGCATTTCATACACTGGCTTAACATCGCATCGTATAACCATGACCATAAACACACCTCTGTAAACAGACCAAGGCTGCACAGATATTCATATTCTACCTCACTGCAGAACAGTAAACATTGGTGAGTAACTCAAGAAAAGTACCTTAACTGCATATTTTCAGTAGCCGTTTTTTTTTTTTTTTTTTTTTATATTTTCAGTAAAAATCTAGATGTTTTGATGCACCACACTACACTGGCACGTCAAAATGTTCCATCGGTGCAATTTTAAAGCAGAGCTAACTTGTGACAGCAGCGTTCGTTCGCGCAATTTATTTGACAAATGATTTAATGATTTCATTTTACTTCATTCTATTTATAGAAACAAAGTATTTATTTAAATGTTGTTCTTCATTAGGTTTTTTACGTACATAAAATTGTGTTTTTCTAGATTAATTATCTGTATTCATTGTGTAATCATGTTTAATATAATGTTTTAGATGTTTTTTTCTGCCAAATAATTCTGTCTATTAGCAAAATAGTTATTCATTTATAAATAATTTGTCATTTTAAATGCCTTTATAGGGTAGTGTAGTTTAGCTGAAAGGTACAATTTTTGAGTTTTCTAATTTATTATTTGTGTTTTTATTGTCAAATTAAGAAAAATGTAATGATGTAACCGTAATTTAGATGTTTTTTGTGCCATCTAGATTTCTGTTCACAGTCCCCTTAAATGTCTGCTACATGTTTAGTAATTTTAAGTGGAGTTAACTTCTTTATCAAAAGGGCTGCTTGACTATAGTTGACTTTAAACCAAAAGTAGCTTATCCTGGCAAGCTATGGTTTCAAAGGAGTTTTCCCAACACGGAGAACAACACACAAGTCAGATGGTGTATAACATGCTGGATCCATTCCTCACTATTCTGCTCTAATATTGAAGTCATCTGCTGCACTTTGGGACCCAGAATGCTTTCAAAAGGAAGGCAAAAGGCTGTGGTATTGTCTGAGAGAAAAACAGAGACAGAAGCATCTGTCAAGATGTGAGCTGTCTCTGGAAAAAGAGAAAGAGGAAGAAAAGATTGCTTTTCTGTCTGACTGTGTATATTGTGTGCTTTCTATTTTCAAGGGGAAGCAACTTGCTTTTAAAACGCCTTGAGTTAAGAGTAGGCATAAACGATGCTAATGATTAGGCCTGTAATGGCCTGTGTGTGTGCGCATGCTGACCCACACTATTGTATTTGTCAGCTATAGGCTCATGAATCACTCTTGTTGATTAAAATGCCTCTAGCATGCAGGCTGTGATTATGCAGCTGCTACCATTTCTAACCAAGAAAACAGAAAGAGAAACCTATGCTAACCAAAGGCATTTACTCAGATGCAAAGTTTAAAGTATTTCTGGTGCATTTCGAAGTGAAACTGGATATCCAGTGAGGAAAAATATAGGATGAGACTTTGAGAGTTTTATTGCTTGCTTGAAAAACAAGAGGTGTGATGTCTTCCATGAAAAAAAACAAGGTCATTACAAAAGTCTTTTCAAAACATGATATTATATTTTTGATAAAATATTACAAAGACAAGCATCTGCAATGACTTTTAATATTGGGGCGTATAATGAGAGGTCAACCTTGTCCGTTATGAAATGGGCAGCTTGGCATTTATAATCTCAAATGGCAAACTGAAGGTTTTCAGGAACATACTAACATCTTATTAACTACTAGACTTTTTCCATTTTTATAAATGCGTTTCTTATGGAAACCTGTTTCCGCCACTGAATAAAAAATAAATAAGGTAATTGCAACTTTTTATCTCGCAATTCTGAGAAAAAAGTCAGAATAGTGAGTTTATATCTCAAAATTCTGACTTTATTTCTTGCAATTTCGAGTTTATAAAAATCTAAATTGATTTAAAAAAAAAAAAAAAGAAAAAGAAAAAAACAGAATTGCGAGGTAAGCAATTGTGAGAAAATTTAGTCTTTTTCCCCTCCTCACAACTGGACTTAATAACTTACAATTGTGGGTTTATATCTCACAAGTCTGATAAAAAAGTCAGAATTGTGAGATGTTTTTCAAACAAAAGAAAGTTTACAGTTGATTATATCAGTCAAATGCTATTTAAATCTCAGAAACAGAACATGATCGCAGACATTTAGTGCGTTTTAATGACACCTTTATTTATAATAGCAGTCTGCATTCTGAAATATTGATCAAATGGTGTGCAAAAGCAAATGTTATTTAATAGCTAAGCTGCAGTGATGCTGATGGCCTTGGTCGGCACCAGTTTTTCTCAAAAGTCCCATGACTGTTTAAATTTGCCCTGCAATGTATCAGGTTAGATCTAATCAAGCATAAATAAACATGTTATAGTTTAATTAGGGTGTTTGTTAAATTGTTTAATTTCAGTCACATTTAATTAGGGGTGAAGAACATTGCAGATTTTAAAGCTGTGCTGTTACAGCAGTGCTATAGCTGTTGCATTATTAATCTTTTAATGCGTTTAAAACTGTACTGATATAATAGACAGGTAGTTTGGGGACTGTGCTGTGCTCATGCAATTTGTGATTTATATTTCATATGTTCATGGAAGGTTTGAGAACTCCAAGGCCAAAGATATGAGCTGCTGCCTGTTCCAATTAAATGGCATCTTGATCGTTGCAGTGAGATATCATAGTATCATTTTGTACAATTGTGCATTCATATATGCATTCAGATATAATGAGTGATGCTTTCTGTGATTCTGATATTTTATTCTGTTATCAGCGTTGTGATGCCTCGCAGCTAATGCATGCGTGCAGAATACATTATGACTCTTCTCTTAAACACACATGCACACACACTAAGGCTGGGCAATGTGCAGACTATTCACAATATATTTGCCATTATTTTTCATGTAAGTATTGCCCAATACTTTTTTATTTGTCATTTTTACATTTCTGAAAGACTTTGCGATTAGACTAGTTTCACCAACTCTCATTATCACATGACTTGAGTGTTAAGACCGAGATAATATATATGTATGTGTGTATGTATGTGTATGTGTATGTGTATGTGTATGTGTATGTGTATGTGCGTGTGTGTGTGTGCGCGCGTGTTTTTTTGACATATGAGGACACAAATTTGTATAACGACATGGGTATGACATAGGTATTACAAGGAGAAGGTCACTTATGAGGACATTTCCTCGTGTCCCCATATTTCAAAAGACTTAGAAAGTTTCCTGTAAGGGGTAGGTTTAGGTGTAGGGTTGGTGCAGGGTGATAAAAACTATGGTTTGTATAGTGTAAAAACAATAGAAGTCTATGAAAAAGTCCCCACAATTCATAAAAACAAACATGAGTGTGTGTGTGTGTGTGTGTGTGTGTGTGTGAGAGAGAGAGACCCTGGACTATATACTGTGTGTGTATATATATATATATATATATATATATATATATATATATATATATATATATATACATACAATAACATTATTTATTATTTTAGTATATGTAAAATATCTGGTAAGAACATTTTATGAGAAATCTGTTGTCTTGCCACTAAAATAAACATTCCCCTCAACATTGTACATGCCCACATTACATTGCCAATGGTTGATGTCACTCTTGTTGTTGAAAGTCATCATCTGTCAATGAAAAATGATTGACTCCTAATTGCTTTAAATTGTGTAACACCCTTGTAGGAGCTTTTCCCAGTGTTAATATGTGAAAAGGATTGTCTCTGCTCGTGATGACAGTGCTTCTTTGCTTGTTTAACTGCTGGTAAGAAATGTCTTGTGACAATTAGCCACAAACACAGGTTTGTAGAGTGAATGTTCAGTTTGTTTCATCACTGGCTGTTTCTTTCACTGTCAGTAACAACACAAACAGATGGGAATTGTTTATGCAGGTCTGTCAGTGGCTGTAAACACAAATAGCTCAAGGCACCGAAGATCGCACAGCAGTTTTTCCTATAACTAGTGCAGTGATGGAAAGAAAACTGTTTGTTTCAGCTTGTTTTCACGCAGTGACAGAACTCATACACCTCAGACAGTTATTTTAAGAGTCGTTGTGTAGTTAATCATGGAGCAGGAAAGCGAGTTAACAGATGTTTCATGTGCAGCAAGGCTACAGGCTGTTACTCATGAAATACATGCCAGCTGATAGTTATACTTGTTAAATATCTCTATCTATCTATCTATCTATCTATCTATCTATCTATCTGTGTGTTTTCATTTACTAACTGCTTTTTTTAGCCTTCATGCATTATAATGAAGGATGCACATTAGGCCATTCATGTTTGTCTGTATAATTTATCATTTTCATTCTGCCACAGAGAATGATGAAATCTGGTTAAACACCCCAACGTGTAAGAAAGCAAATGGTAACACTATCATTAGCTTTACAGGTGTTTGACTGTCAACAAATAAGCTTTATAGCAACCAAATTGTGGTGGATAAATGATACTGTGCAACACGTTCATTTGTTCTGCAGACTTCCAATTATCAACAACAATTTACTGTGTTTTAAACACCTGCAAATTTTGTTGAAACAGGTTTAATGTTGTTTAGAAACTTTAACTCATTGACATGACTCATTAACTGTTTAGGCAAAATTGTATTTATTGTAATTTAGTTTATTGTAAATGTAATAACTTTTTTCTCATTTATAAATGTCAGTTTATGATCATTACAGTACATTGAAAATGTGACAGTACTGTAAATTGTCAAACATTTACAAAAATTTGGTTCAGTGGCTGTTATTCAGTCAAATCAATTGTATTTGCCATGAGACCAGATAGGACACAGAAAGTAAATAAATTCTACATGATAAATGTCACACTTGAAATATTGCAGGTATACTTTCATTATCATATTGCATTATATGCTAGCATTATGTCTTATTTTAACAGATATTTTGTCTCATTTTCAAGTTTTTGCAGTGAATAGTGTTATTTGACTTCAGCAGTTTCCTTTTCTATTCAGTCCTGATGAAAGAGCACCATGAAACCATGTTAAACCTCACACTACCTTGAAGAGCAGCATCCACATTAACCCGCATGCCTACAGCAAGCTACAGACGTTGGCCCTGACCTGTGTGCCTGTGGCCTATGGGAAAGAGAGAGCTGGGCAGAGTGATTAATGGTCATGATTAGCAGGTGAAGGAATGTGCTCTTATGGCCTAGAGCGTCGCACCGCATTTATCTCCTCAACTAACGTATCCTTTATGGAGGACAGCTTCCTCAAAGACTCAAAGTGACCTAGCCAGGGGGAGCTGAGGAAACATGGGTGGGAATTTTGCAATGGTAATGCAACATGGAAGCAGCTCGACGCTGGGAACATAGCTGGCTGTTTGGTATGAGTTAAACCCCACGGGTGCTTCTTTGTTTGCATAGATAGCTGCCCCTGATATGGTTTTTGCATGACACATATTCAGTGAGAAGTAATATGGGCCATCTTTTAGATTCACAAAAAACTCATTAACATGCAAAACTCGAGGCAAGATTTCGCACTGATTCTTTCTGAGCCAAATAAACCCGTTTAGCTTGAGCGAAAGCAGATACGTGACCTGACCCAATCACTGCAATTGACACCAGCAGTTTGTACAAATGTTTTGACATACATTAGCATAGAACATAAAACAGCATGTGTTTAGAAAGAAAATGGGGTCAATTTCGAGTCCGTGTTGAATTTTTTCGCCACATTCTGTATTTTCCAA
The DNA here is from genome assembly GCF_012432095.1 of Onychostoma macrolepis. NCBI lineage: Eukaryota > Metazoa > Chordata > Actinopteri > Cypriniformes > Cyprinidae > Onychostoma > Onychostoma macrolepis. Next base: position 5,393,317 of record NC_081166.1, on the reverse strand, counting down.
CTACGTGGATTCGCTCTGTGCTGTTCAGGAAATATCTGCATTTGCCAAGAAACTGTTTTCTTTTTGTAGTGTTGTGTTTGAGACTGAACGGCTTTGAAAAACATGTTTTTCTCCTCATTTAGCTTCTAGGAGGAACCTCTAGTTATTTGACACTTCATAGGGTGCAAAGTGACAGATGACGACAAAACCCATTTAACATGACTTGTCAGAAATTTGATTTGTCGCATTTTATTTTTTGTGTTTTATCCAAATGACAGAAGAGTGAATGAAAATCCCAATCTGTTACAAACAATCATTGAACACAATTTACCTGCAACAATAAGTCTGGAAGTGGAATATTAAAGGGATGTTTTAGAATTATGTTATTATTTATTCACCTTTACATCATTTCAATCCTGGATGACTTTAGTTCTGTGGAACACAAAAGAAAATATTTTGAAAAATGTCTGTGAAAATCAGTATGGTCCTGTGTTGTTTTGCAGTATACAGAATGGCATACAGGCTTGAGGGTGAGTAATTGACAGATTCCTTTTTACTGTCCCTTTAAAGGGTTACTTCACCCCAAAATGAAAATTTTGTCATTAATCACTTACCCCCATGTCGTTCCAAACCCATAAAAGCTTAGTTCGTCTTCGGAACACAATTTAAGATATTTTGGATGAAAACCGGGAGGCTTGTGACTGTACAATTGACTGCCAAACAATTAACACTGTCGAGGCCCAGAAATGTATGAAAGAAATTGTCAAAATAGTCCATCTGCCATCAGTGGTTCAATCTGAATGTTATGAAGTGACGAGAATATTTTTGTACGCAAAGAAAATAAATATTACGACTTTATTCAACAATTTGTCTCCTCCGCATCACCGTAGCACCATTTTGGTGAGTATCCGCTGGACGCAAACTGAATACGCTCTTCTGTGTCAGCTCCACCACACGGATATGTTTTCTACATTTATTTACACTTTGATATGAACGAAAACAGCATATCCGTTTGGTGCGGCTGACACAGAACAGCGTTTGCCGTTTGCTTTCTGTGTATTCTCTCCAAAATGGCGCTACGGTAGCGCGGAGGAGACAAATTGTTAAATAAAGTCGTAATTTTATTTTCTTTGCATACAAAAGTATTCTTTTCACTTCATAACATTCAGATGGAGCCTCATAAAAATACTCATTTAATTAATATATATATATATATATATATATATATATATATATATATATATATATATACAACCCCAAATCAGAAAAAGTTGGGACAGCATGGATAACGCAAATAAAAAAGAAAGTAGTGATTTCTAAATATACTTTGACTTGTATTTCATTGCAGACAATATGAACACAAAATATTTCATGTTTTGTCTGGTCAACTTCATGTCATTTGTAAATATACATCCTTTCCTGTCATTCAGACCTGCAACACATTCCAAAAAAAGTTGGGACAGGAGCAATTTAGGGATAGTAATGAGGTAAATTGGTTAAATAATGATGTGATTTGAAACAGGTGATGTCAACAGGTGATTGTTATTATGATTTAGTACAAAAGCAGCATCCAAGAAAGGTCTAGTCCTTTAGGAGCAAAGATGGTTCCGCGGATCACCAGTTTGCCAACAAATACGTGAGAAAATGATTGAAATGTTTAAAAACAATGTTCCTCAAAGAAAGATAGAAAGAGATTTGGATATTTCACCTTCAACAGTGCCTAACATAATTAAAAGATTCAAGGAATTTGGAGGAATTTCAGTGCGTAAAGGACAAGGGCGCAAGCCTAAGCTGAACAACCGTGATCTCCGATCCCTCAGGCGGCACTGCATCAAGAATCGTCATTCATCTATAAGTGGTATCACCACATGGGTTCAGGACTACTTTGGCAAACCTTTGTCAAGTACCACAATACGTAGTTACATCCACAAATGCCAGTTAAAACTGTACTGTGCCAAAAGGAAGCCCTATGTTAACTGTGTCCAGAAGCGCCGTCGACTTCTCTGGGCTCGGAGGCATCTGGGATGGACCATCACACAGTGGGAGCGTGTACTGTGGTCAGATGAATCAGTATTTCAGGTATTTTTTGGGAGGAATGGATGCCGTGTGCTCCAGACCAAAGAAGAAAAGGATCATCCAGACTGTTACCAGCAAGAAGTCCAAAAGCCAGGGTCTGTCATGGTATGGGGTTGTGTCAGTGCCCTTGGCAAAGGTAACTTGCACTTCTGTGATGGCACCATTAATGCTGAAAAGTACATAGAGATTTTGGAGCACAATATGTTGCCTTCAAGAAGACATCTTTTCCAGGGACGTCCATGCATATTTCAACAAGAAAATGCAAAACCACATTCTGCACACATTACAAAGTCCTGGCTGCGGAGGAAAAGGGTACGGGTACTTGACTGGCCTGCCTGCAGTCCCGACCTGTCTCCAATAGAGAATGTGTGGCGCATTTTGAAGCGCAAAAGGCGACAACGAAGACCCCGTACTGTTGCCCACCTTAAGACTTGTTTGTAGGAAGAATGGGACAAAATTACACCTGAAACACTTCATCACTTGGTGTATTCAGTCTCTAAACGTCTTTTAAGTGCTGTGAAAAGGAATGGCAACATTACAAAGTGGTAAATGCTTTACTGTCCCAACTTTTTTTGGAATGTGTTGCAGGTCTGAATGACAGGAAAGGATGTATATTTACAAATGACATGAAGTTGACCAAACAAAACATGAAATATTTTGCGTTCATATTGTCTGCAATGAAATACAAGTCAAAGTAAATTTAGAAATCACTACTTTTTTATTTGCGTTTTCCATACGGTCCCAACTTTTTCTGATTTGGGGTTTTGTGTGTGTATATGTATGTATGTGTTAATTACGCTAATATGCACTATATTGCCAAAAGTATTGGGCCACCCCCTTCTAATGAACAGGTTTGACTACTTTAGTAATTTCCATGAGTACAAATCTTAATGTTTAAGCATATAATGATATTCTAGGGAATTGTGTGCTTCTAATTTTAAAGCAACAGTTTGGACAGGACCCTTTTCTATTCTAACATGACAATGCCTCTGTGTATAAAGCAAGGTTCAAAAAGAAATGATTGATTTAGTCAATGTGGAAGAACTTGACTGATCTGCAGAAAGCCAAGTCCTAATCCAAGCTGAACACCTCTGGTGTGACTTTAAATGCAGATCTTGAGCCAAAAACTCTTTACTCATCGATTCGTTGCTCTGTTGAGAATGTCTTGACCAGGAACATACTCTGAGTTGAATGAACTTACTCCCGGACGTGTTTTTGGAACCATATACCTTGAGTAAGCAAGGTTTGGGGTTAATCAACCGAAAGTTCAGGGTTTAACTGACGGTAAATTAACTGTGCTTTCTGGAATAAACCCTTAATCTGTGGCATAAGAAAGTAGTTGTCATAATGTCTTGTTAATGTGCTGTCTAGTATAAACATTATAACTGATCAGTTTTATTTTGGTTAGAGTTTTGAGTGATGTTACTTTTAGTCCCCTCAGTACTATAAATATAAACATGATTATGGGATAAATAAGTCCCCACAAACATATGCCTTTGTATATGTGTGTGCGGACAGTAAACTGTAGGTTGTTTTTCTGTTTGTCACTCTTCTTTAGTGTTTCATTACATAATGCCATTTCTCAAAAAGGTCATGGCACTCATGGTTGAATTTGCTCCATTACTTCATCACAGCCTTATCGCACTTTAAAGCCGCCTTTAGAAACTAGTCGAGAAGAGCAGCTTCATTTCACAGACACACAGTCAGACACCAATCCTGAAGTCTCTCATAACAAGTTATTCTGTCAAAGTCAACGGGTGGCTCTTGCTCGTGCTTTGCATGCAGCTGAATCGATTAGGAAGAAGAATTAGTTTGCCTATAGCAATAAATAAGAGACGTTTGTTTGACAAGTGTTGTTTATTCTTTGTGCTCAGGAGAGAATGTAAAGCCTGCAGCTGTCAAACTGAGCTCTTGTGTACTTGTATATAATGTCATGTTTTTATATCACCGTGATAGATGTACAAATTAGTTTCCCCAAAGCAATGTGATTAACCTACAAAAAAAGAGCTAAAACCTTTTTTTTTTTTTTTTTTTGCCATATCTGCCAGTTGTAGTCGAATTTCAGAGGTGCCTGAATTGCTTACACTGTGTGTACCATGAGGGCTCACATTTTGGTGTTATTATATAGTCTTGCAGTTCAATTGATTCCTGATTTGTGTCTGTTTTACAACAGAAACAAATCAGAGGTGAAAACTTGATCGGCTTTTTGTCCCACTTCTATTTGCGTCATGCTGCAGAGCCACTCAAACTACTTTATTTTTATCAACCAATTTTGCTGTTTACATCACGGTAGATATATTTTTGCAGCTGTCGGCCACATGTGTTTAGATATTTTGTAATGTTTTGAATCTGGCTCTTCCAATTAGAATTTGGAGTTAGAATTAGAATAGAGTTGCATTCATTTTATAAGACTGTTTTACTGTTTTGAGTCAGTTTGCACTTATGTCATACTCATTAAAAATTTTTAATGAAGTTTCGATGGGTGCTTCTTCATAAAGCTTTATAACTTTTGTGAATCTTTTGTTTTCAAACCACTGATTTGTAGTGCATATAAAACCGCAATAAAGTGCATGATTTTGCCAAGCCATTGATTCAACTGATTCAGTGTTTTAAAAAGCTCAGTTTTTTGCATTGCTGTTACACTGTAAAAATGATTTTTCAAAGCTGTAAATAAGTTTTATAATAAAATACTATTTCACTCTTTGTACTTCATAATTTCATTCTTAATCCAATGTGTTACTTGCTGTTTCGTTGTAATATTATACGTATATTGGCTGTTTGTTAATGTCTTATTCTGCATGACCTTGTAGATCCTTTTACCCTATACCTAATCATAACAACTACAAACAACTACCTAATTACTATCAATAAGCAGCAAATTAAGAGTATGAATATTATTATATTTTATTTTAAAGTTAAATAAGGAATTATATGTAAAACAATATGTATCAGTATTGCATTGTTTGATCCAACTTTAGTTACTAAAACAAAAAAAAAATAAATAATAAAATTGTAACGCAATCCAACAATTATGAGAATTGAAGGCAAACCAGCACTTTATTTTGGGTAGTAACTTAACGATGGTGACAAACATACAGAACATGCAGTGTTATTGTGAAATGTAAAGCTACACTCAACTATGAAAAGCCTCTTAAAGCCATTTCACACAATTTGAAAGTATATATCTAGATTTTCCTGATTATCACATGGGTTATTTAATATAAAAATATTTGTATTAAATGCCTAGCAAAAAATATTGTGAGATGTTGTTACTGTGATATAAAACACACAACATGATAGAAAGTGATTCTGCTGTATACCACAGGCATTTACTTTACCTATTACACTCTTAAAAATAAGGTTCTTTATTGGCATTGGTGGTTCATGAAGAACCTTTAACATCCATAGAACATTTCCATTGGACAGTAGATCCCTTATAGTTGAAAAAGGTACTTTAGAGTTTTAAAATGTTCTTCACACTAAGAAAAAATAAAAATAAAAATGGTTATTTTAAGAACTGTTCACTGAAAGATTCATTAAGGAATCCAGAATGGTTCTTCTATGGCATCACTGCAAACAAAAACCTTTAGCAACCTTTATTTTTAAGAGTGTATTGTCCCAAAGTACCGTAAAACTACCATGCCATTCTTTAGAGTACCTTGTGTAGTACTATGATATGAGAAGACTATGGTAATAGAGCACAAAGAACATGTGCTGACCTAATGCAGCTCTGGCTGAATACGTTTAAAGTTTCTCTTTTATATGACTTTAGTGCACTAGAATTGTTGAGAGTAAGACTTCTGCTGTTTGGGGAATTTATGGTCATGATATTGCTGAATCATTTGTTCACAGTAGAGCCATTGGTCTTGCTGACTTGTGGTAATATGTCTGTGTTAGGAGGTGAATATGGTACTCAGATGATTTCACAGAGGGGAGCAACAGCCCTGAGACCATAAAAAACATGATAAGGCTGTTCTTGGTGGAGAAAGCTTGAGCTTGAGTTGATTTGGGTGGACAGTTTATTGATTTTGTTTCCACACATGTTGAATTGGGCCAGACCTACTCTGTACTCCCTTACGAAACAAAAATATATGTGAATATATTTGGAAGATATAATGTGATATATATTTTTTATATATATATGGGACTCTAGTGCTTAAATTTTGCAATATTCTGCAATATATGCATGAACCATGTATAGCCATGTAATGATACATATATTTATATATTTAGCAATAAGACAGAAACAATACAGTACAACATAGCTTTATTGAAACACTCATTCCCTTTCGAGGGAACTTCGAACTGCATCCTCTAGGAGTCGCTATGAGGAATGCTGTCTGTGTGACCGGTACCTGAAGCATGTGAAAAACAACTCCAATCCTATTGGTCCACGTGGCCCATGATGTCATAGGCAGGTACCCGAAAGTATAAAAGGGGCACCTGCTGAATACGTCACCAACTTTTGTTGTCTTCGGAGCCGTCTGTCTGTTGAATGTGTGAAACATCATCCTGGTGAGTCGAGCAGCGCTTTGAGGAATATGTGCCTCTGTGTTGGGGCTCTAACACTTGAGGGCATATTCTAACCTTTTCGTCTTTTGTCTTGGCGATCACACGCTCTTAATGTGCTCGGCTCGCGTTTGTTCCTATTCCCAAGGGATGCGGAGCAAAGCGTTCGCATCTCGGGCCGTTGCCGCGGCTCGGTTTATCTCAGCTCGCGGCAATTGCTTTGATCTGCGGTGTCCGCGTACCCATTACTATCGGATTGCCTGATGCCGTGGATATTGCTCGCGTTGCTATGACGATGAAGTGTGAGCACCTAGTCGTTTTTAGCAGGGTGTTCGAGATCACGGGCGGAGCTATATTCAGCTCAGCTGTGCCTCTCTATTATTCATGCTATTGTGTGTGGAGAGCCTTGATGGGCATGGATATACTGAATGCTCTGTGGAGTGAAGCTGTTAACTTTCTCTCCCAGGGACTGTTTTGCTTTGGAATATAGCAGTCTGAGGACAGCTATGGTTTGGTTTCCCTTGGGCACAAGTTTCTCAGGAAAGCGCTGAAGTCTTGTTAGGAATCTGCTGTTTGAGGATAGCTGTGTTCCAGCTTGGAGACTGCTCCCCCTTGTGGGGTCTTTTAGTAGTGGTCTCCTTGAGCCCTTGCCTAGACTGTGCTGTCTCCCCTGTTCGGGTTTTAAGTAGATGGCCCATTTCATGGCCTGGGCAAACTTCAGCCTTGTCTGAAGGGAAGGCTATTTGAGGATAGCTGTGTCCAGCCACCTAGTGTTATGGCTGTTGCTTGCATAAGGCTTTGATCTGGACAGGTGGGTTTTATGTGTTCGCTTCTTAGCGAATCATTACTATGGTCTGGATCTTCCTATTGTGAGCCCCTGGTCAATAGATCGGTGATTGCTCACTTGCCTAGGGTTTTTAAGTAGCGGTCTCCTCGAGCCCTTACATAGGCAGTGCTGTCTCCACTCTTGGGTCATAAGTAGAAAGCCTGCTCTCCATGGTTTGGGTAGTTTCAGTCAGTTCCACCTCTGGTAGCCCTTCCTACACACACAGCTATCTGGGGATATATATTTGCCAGCTCAGTGACTGCTCCCCTTCCTAGGGCCTTAAGTAGCGTTCTCCCTGAGCCCTTTCCTAGAGTGCGCTATCTCTCCTGCTAGGGTGTAAGTAGATAGCCCACTCTTGTGGCAGCTTCATAGGAGGGCTTACCAGGTTTTTCAGGCTAGCCGTGTGGGACCAGCTGCTGATAGCTCAGTGATTGCTCCCCTTCTTAGGGTGTTAAATAGTGGTCTCCTTGAGCCCTACCTAGATAGTGCTGTCTGGTGGAATTGAATTCCCCGCTCCATGGTCATTACATCTAGGAGCCCAGAGGGGTTGGACTTTTGTAGAACCACATACTGGGCTTTAGTAGTGCTCCCCTCATTTCAGGAGGGTCACCTATGAACATGCTGCTCCCTTCCGAGCGCTCTGATTCAGCGGCCTCAGGTTGCTAGAGGTTGTTCGCTTTGTTGCTCAAGCTAGCATTGCTCCCCTCAACATAGAGGGTCACCTATGAGCATGCCGCTCCGCTCTGAGTGTCTGATTTCCCTCTCATGCTGAGAGTTAAGTTCTCCGCTCCCCAGAGCTCTGAGTCAGCAACTTCAGGTTGTTAGGCATCTCTCTGCCTCCCTGTTAAGTTGCTCGCTTTGTGGGATGACTGTAGCACGAAAGAGATCGAGAATCTTCTCCCTCTCTCAGCTGAGAGCGGGATACTATGTCACCTTCAGCTATGCTAGCTACTTCTAGCAACCTGGCTGTGACTGTGATGGTAGTTACGGACCCCTCATATGACAGCGGTAGCCCCTGGGTGATAGGCCAGGACCTAGCTACTATCCTAGGCGCTTGACCGTATCCCCTTAAAGGAATCGTTTCTTATGATTCTAAGCCTTTGAGCTCTACCCTAGGTCCGGGAGTCCCGGCCCTTAACAGGTAAGTTTTTTAGGGTATGCAGCTTGGGTCTTTGGCCGTAGGGGATAATGTCACTGACAGCCATCTAACCGTCCCAGGGGCAACTCCCTTAGCCTGGTAGAGTTGGTACTTAGTGCTTGTGCTTGGCTTGCACTCCTCTCAGAATGGTGGCGTGGGTATTCCATTCCCCATAGCGACCCCTAGAGGACGCAGTTCAAAGTTCCCTCGAAAGGGAATGTCTAGGGTTACGTATGTAACCATGGTTCCCTGAGTAGGGAACGAGACACTGCGTCCTCTAGGCTTCGTGCCATGCTTCGGACGCAAGCTTCAGACGAAGAAGTGGATGACTTATTTTCTCGGTGCCCCTTTAAACTGTCGTCACGCCGGTAGTGACATCATAGGCTGTCGCTGGCCAACATGTTGTGTTTTGTATGTATGCTTCAGACATATAGCTTCTATGTGCTTTCTAAAATCCACATTGTGATGAGTGTGCACGCTAGGCACCCTGCGCACTTTCTAAAATCCTGTATGGTATGGGTTACGTGCTCGACTTTATTCCCATTCTCTGAGTTGGTTCTGGACCCAGTTTACTTTGGGCCCCACTCCATTTATGTATCTCTGTTGATACCTCTGAACAGGGCTTCCTCTCGTTTAAGAGAGTCATTCTGCTGAAGCTCCGCTTAGGCAGTACTATAGGTATGTAGGCTCTATTGTGAGCCTCGCTAACTGTCTCTAGCGCTGAGTGTAGTGAGGTCTCCTCTCGTTCTAGAGAGTTGTCATGCTGAGACCTCCACTCTTAAGAGCTCCTCATCTACGGTTGAGTGTTGTTAGGCTTCCTCTTGTTAAGAGAAACATCTTGTTGAAGCCTCCACTCTTCAGAGCTCCCTCCTTGGCAGTAATATGAGTCTGTAGGCTCTTTATTTGAGCCTCACTAACTGCCTCTGGCGTTGAGTGTAGCTAGGTCTCCTCTTGCTTTAGAGAGTCGTTATGCTGAGACCTCCACTCTTAGAGGGATAGTTCACCACCCAAAAATGAAAATTTGATGTTTATCTGCTTACCCCCAGGGCATCCAAGATGTAGGTGACTTTGTTTCTTCAGTAGAGCACAAACGAAGATTTTTAACTCAAACCGTTGCAGTCTGTTAGTCCTATAATGCCAGTCAATGGGCACACAATCTTTGAGAGAGAAAAAATGCACACACAAATCCAAATTAAACCTTGCAGCTCTTGATGATATATTGATGTCCTAAGACACAAAACAATCGGTTTGTGCAAGAAACTGAACAGTATTTATATATGTTTTTACCTCTGGTACACCGCAATGCCCAACCATCCTAAGCTCATCCACAACATCTGGCGTGTGACGCGTCAACAGCTCTGGAACATAGATATATACACTGAACAAAATTATAAACGCAACACTTTTGTTTTTGCCCCCATTTTTCATGAGCTGAAATCAAAGGTCTAAGACTTTTTCTATGTACACAAAAGGCCTATTTCTCTCAAATATTGTTCACAAATCTGTCTAAATCTGTGTTAGTGAGCAATTCTCCTTTGCCGAGATAATCCATCCACCTCACAGGTGTGGCATATCAAAATGCTGATTAGACAGTATGATTATTGCACAGGTGTGCCTTAGGCTGGCCACAATAAAAGGCCACTCTAAAATGTGCAGTTTTACTGTATTGGGTGGGTCCGAAAACCAGTCAGTATCTGGTGTGACCACCATTTGCCTCACGCAGTGCAACACATCTCCTTTGCATAGAGTTGATCAGGTTGTTGATTGTGGCCTGTGGGATGTTGGTCCACTCCTCTTCAATGGCTGTGCAAAGTTGCTGGTGTCAAGGTTTTGTCACAACAGTTTACTAGAGAGAGAGACCCAGATGCAGAATTATCAAGGGGGTGACGTTTATTGACAAAACTGGGATAAACAGGGCTGAAGTGAGAGTCCAAACAGTAGGAAAGGGCAGTCTGCTGGAGCACAAGAGGATGGCCGAAGTCAGACCTGGACAAGGCTTGGCTGGAGAACAAAGGAGATAGGGCAGCACCAGTCAATGAGACCACTGGAGATCAGGCAGCAGCCTGAGCTTGATACTTTGAGCTGTAGTGAACCTAGTCCAGTCGGATAGCCAGGTCTTGAGAACAGCAGCCAGGGCTTGATCATTTGAGCTGTAGTGAAACCAGTCCAGCTCAGATAGCCAGGTCTTGAGAACAGCAGCCAGGGGGAATCAGGACACAGAACAGGAACAAACACTAGACAAAAAAACAACACACAAGACAAGACCACAAGACAGAACAACAAGCAACAATATAAGACACCAACTACACGCTATGTCTAGAAAGGGAATAAAAGACAAAAACAATTACAAACTGCAGAGAGCAAATAAAACAATAATAAACCAAAAGGCAAATTCCAGGAATCAATAACTGGAATACAAACTGGCTAAGACAAAATCAAAATAAAGAAAGAAGCCAAACTAAAAGCTAGAAAAAACTAGTCTAGTTCCTGGCTTTATTTCTGCTCTAGAGCAAAATAACAAAAGCAAAGAAATCCTAATAACTTCAAGAAAATTAAATGCAAAGCTAGACTGACAAGGAAAGTAAAAACAACACTACTAATATGACCAGTTGACTGACAATGAATTATCTTAAACACAAGGAACTAACGCAACGAACCAGCAGAGACATGAGGGAAAGGGGCTCAATATAAAGGAGCAGAGCACATGAGGATCAGGTGGACACAATCACGTAAATGAGGACTAGACCAGGACTAAACAAGGGGGCGGGGTAACTGGAAACCAGGAGGCAGGGTAAGCGGAGCACATGGCCAACAAAAACAAAGACAAAGCCATGTGCTCAGACACAAAACAAACAAGGACACATTAAACAGAGACAGAACAGACATGATAGGGCAGGACCCTGACAGTTGGATATTGGCAGGAACTGGAACACGCTGTCGTATACGCAGATCCAGAGCATGCCAAACATGCTCAATGGGTGACATGTCCGGTGAGTATGCTGGCCATGCAAGAACTGGGATGTTTTCAGCTTCCAGGAATTGTGTACAGATCCTTGCAACATGGAGCCGTGCATTATCATGCTGCAACATGAGGTGATGGTCGTGGATGAATGGGCACAACAATGGGCCTCAGGATCTTGTCACGGTATCTCTGTGCATTCAAAATGCCATCAATAAAATGCACCTGTGTTCGTTGTCCATAACATACGCCTACCCATACCATAACCCCACCGCCACCATGGGCCACTCGATCCACAATGTTGACATCAGCAAACCGCTCACCCACACAACGCCATACAAGATGTCTGCCATCTGCCCTGTACAGTGAAAACCGGGATTCATCCATGAATAGAACACCTCTCCAATGTGCCAGACACCATCGAATGTGAGCATTTGCCCACTCAAGTCGGTTACGACGACGAACTGCAGTCAGGGTGAGACCCCGATGAGGATGACGAGCATGCAGATGAGCTTCCCTGAGACGGTTTCTGACAGTTTGTGCAGAAATTCTTTGGTTATGCAAACCAATTGTTGCAGCAGCTGTCCAGGTGGCTGGTCTCAGACGATCTTGGAGGTGAAGATGCTGGATGTGGAAGTCCTGGGCTGGTGTGGTTACACATGGTCTGCGGTTGTGAAGCCAGTCGGATGTACTGCCAAATTCTCTAAAACGTCTTTGGAGACAGCTTATGGTAGAGAAATGAACATTCAATTCACGGGCAACGGCTCTGGTGGACATTCCTGCAGTCAGCATGCCAATTGCACGCTCCCTCAAAACTTACAACATCTGTGGCATTGTGCTGTGTGATAAAACTGCACATTTTAGAGTGGCCTTTTATTGTGGCCAGCCAAAGGCACACCTGTGCAATAATAATGCTGTCTAATCAGCATCTTTATATGTCACACCTGTGAGGTGGATGGAGTATCTCGGCAAAGGAGAAGTGCTCACTAACACAGATTTAGACAGATTTGTGAAGAATATTTGAGAGAAATGGGCCTTTTGTGTACATAGAAAAAGTCTTAGATCTTTGAGTTCAGTTCATGAAAAATGGGGGCAAAAACAAAAGTGTTTCATTTATAATTTTGTTCAGTGTATATACATAGATATGTACGTAGAGCCTTACGTATCGCAGCCCAAAGAAACCGTTGCTAATGAGGTATCTATGTATATATATATATGTGCCAGAGCAGGTTGACGCGTCATGCACCGGATGTTGTGACAGTCGGACATTGAGATTTGTCAGAGGTAAAAAATTATATAAATACTGTTCAGTTTCTCGCACAAAGACATCAATGTATCTTCACGAGCCGCAAGGTTTAATTTGAATTTGTCTGTGCATGTTTTTTTTCCCAAAGATTGTGTGCCCATTGATATGCATTATATGACTGACAGACTGCAACGGTTTGAGTTAAAAATCTTTGTTTGTGTTCTACTGAAGAAACAAAGCAACCTACATCTTGGATGCCCTAGGGGTAAGCAGAAAAACATCAAATTTTCATTTTTGGGTGAACTATCCCTTTAATAGTTCCCCTACCAAGAGTGAAGACTTCCTAGGTAAATAGCTATTTGAGCATATATATGTGCTAGCTTAGGGACTGCTCCCCTTCTCAGGGTTTTTAAGCACAGGTAAGCTTTCCAGGGGGTTTTAGTTTTTGGTCCAGTAGCCCCTTCCTAGGGATATAGCTATCTGAGGATAGCTATGTGACTGCGCCCCTTCTGGGGGTTTTTAAGTAGCGGTCTCCCAGAGCCATGACTTAGACAGTGCTATCATCCATGCGTGACACATGTATAATCATACATTACGGGATATATACATACATATATGGATATTACAACATATATTTGTCAGATTTGGTTACATATATGTAACATACATGTTCCCATATAAATGTTACTATATAGTAGAGGTGGGCAATATAGCCTCAAAATTATATGACGATATTTCAAGAATATTTGCGATATTGATATTCAGGCAGCAGCAGCAATTATTAGTGCAAACACAATGAAGGACATTTTCCATCCTTTTCCAATGAGCTACTGTCATTGATGACAGACTACCAAATTCGAAGTGTAAATCTGTTGTCATAAGGTGACAGAAGCAATAGTAGTGACCAGTTTTGGGCAAGTTACTTTAAAAAATAATTAGTTATAGTTACTAGTTACTTCTCACAAATAGTAACTGAGTTAATAACTTAGTTACATCATTATAAAATTAACCAATTACCAGAGAAATTACCAGTCCCATTTTGTTCACTTCATTGTCACAGCTTCTCTTCAAAAACAAGCCTGTTGTAGTGAAGCACCTGCAGTTTTCCCTCCACTTTTAATGGGTTCTCTAATTGGTCAGAGTTTTCTTTCTTTCTTTAAAAGGAATTTTGAATTGTATTTTTTTTTTCTCCCCAAAGCATGTTTGTTTTTGTTTTTTTTATATTGATTCATTCATTCATTCGAGAGAAAAAAAATATATATATATATATATATATATATATATATACCCTGCTGTTGATGGTTTTTGAATAGAATACACTTAAAGGAAGGATTTAAAAAAGAATGGCATTATATTATTTTCATTTATATTTATATATATATATATATATATATATATTTTTTTTTTTTTTTTTTGCATACAAAATGGGAAAGTTTTTCCAAGCATATGTAGCAAATTAGCTTAAAAGGAATTGTATATAAATAATTACAATTAATTATGATTAATTACATTAATTACATTACATTACTTATGTCGGCTGACAGTAATAACTGTAGCAGAATTAAATTGCCATCAACTGATCTGTTCATTCCGGAGACCATTCAGTGTAAGTTCATATCAGCTCTAAGAAAGGATATTTTCGTGGCCACAGAAAATACTTTCCTAAGTATTAATGCATTGGAGCATGTAGTAAAGATCGAAAATCGTAAAGGGACATTAATTTGCAAGGCAGAACCAGAAACTCATGTAATTTGTGCACACAACTTTTATTAACTAAATCCTAACACACATAACTAATCTAAACAAACAAGCATACATACACTCACATGGAGCTAAAGTGGATGAATGAAGCCATTAGAAAAAACAGAATACAGTTATGGAAAGAGTCAGTTAACCACCTGAGTAAAACCATCAGTGCCGTTTATAACGGGGTCTATAGCTTATACTAAACCTCTGTTTAGTTTAGTTAGATGTACCATAATTGCACTTCCATGACTGTTGGCTTGTGTCTGGAATGCAGTCTCGGATGAAAAGTCTTGATGGTTTCAAGGTTCTGGACTCGCGATCACGTTCTTCTGGGTTGAAGAGTGATGAATTCCAAAGATGTTATTCTGGCTGAGGTCCAAAGAGCTTTGGTTGAATGGAAAGTCAAGGCCACAAGGTCTGGCGCAAGACTTAAGGTTCCAGAAGAGTTCTAGCTCACATCCTTCTAGGATCTAACAGAACCGCAGACTGGGATGTGTTGGAGCCCACCGGGCACGCCAGTACCGGCTCAGGCTCTCCACACGGGCAGCAATCCGGAGATTTAGCAGTAGAGCTTTTGCAGAAGAGAGCGCGCATAGGCGGAACTGTGTGTGTGCCCTTTAAGGTCTGCGAAGGGTCACGCCTCTCAAGATGGGCTTGACCAATGAGAAAGGCTGAATTTCCAAGCGGGAGTTTGGAAATACTTTTTTCCAAAGGGTTTTATGACCCTTTGTCTGAGAGCATGGTAATTTGGAAAGGGGTTGGGTTGGAAGTTGATATACAACTATTAAAGATTCTTAGGACACTAATATGTTGCATAGGTATCAACATGTAATATTCACTCTCAATTAGATCATCCGAAGACGAATTGACCTGACACAGTATAAGTTAAAATGATATTAACAAGTGATCTATCATAAGCATGCATAAAACAGTATACAGTACACAAAAACATATACAAGAACAGTAATAATATACACAATGACCTGAATGATATGTGTCTTCGTTCAAAGAAAGGTTTTTCTATGAATTAATTAGAGAAGAGTCTATTTTTATGGCATAATGTCTTTCCTATAGGAACAAGATAGTGTGAATTGCTTTGCATTTGCATTCCTTTGAGCAATAAAACTAGTGTTATCTGATGGGTTGCCATGGGCCCAGGGGCCTGAAGTCCTTGACAGTCCTACTGGCACTGGGTATGTGTATTGGATGAGGGGTCTCTGACTATTTGTTAATCTAATAACTAATTGATTTGTTAAATCAAATGCAAAATTGTGTGTCTGATTGGTCCAAATGCTACACATATCTGCTTTAAAAAATAAATAAATAAAAATAAAAAAGCAACAGTGAAATGTTTTCCCATTTTTGTGGGGGAAAAAAATGGCCAACGTTTTTCCAAGCATTCTTGCTCTTTAAATATGTAGTAAATGAATATGTTAAAAAAATGTTAAAAAGTTTTAAAAAGCCCAATGCCAGTGAACTCAAAAAAAGTGTTTTTCACTGACTTTTGTTTGATTTGCCCCCAAAAAATGCAGACCGGCCCCTTGCAAGCAATCTGATTCTCTTTTGCTGTTTACAGAGCTGATGGCTGTCAAAGAGAAACGTCTCCAGGTTCCTTGAGGGAACGAGACGCTGCGCCCGGCAGGGACTTTAGGAACATACCCCACACAAGGGTAGAGAAACACTCTGGTCAGGCCAGGCGCAAAGTCGAGAAAAGAAGGGGCCACTGAAAGGGCCTGTAGATCCCCAACCCTCTTAAGAGATGATCGCCACAAGAAAAACAGTCTTTATCGATCAGATATATCCTCAATGGGCTCAAATGGAGGCCTGCAGAGGGCTTCTAGCACCACAGCCAGGTCCCACGGAGGGACATGAGATTGTACCGGAGGCCTCAGCACACCGCGGAGGAAACGTGTAACTAGGGGATTCTTGCCCACTGACTGGCCACCAAGAGGAGCATGGTAGGCCACTATAGCCGCCACGTAAACCTTCAGGGTGGAGTGGGTTAACCCTGTGGAGAATCGTGCCTGCAGGAACTCCAGCACTGTACCAACCGGGCAGTTAACTGGGTCGAGCTGGCGGTCTCCGCACCAAGAAGTGAAAAGCTTCCACTTCAAGGCGTATAGTTTCCTCGTTGAGGGAGCTCTGAATTGGAGAATGGTCTCAACCTCGGTTGAGAGACTGGAAGCTATGAGCTGTGCCCCCTCAGGGTCAGGGGAGCGCGAGAGGCGATGCTCACTTTCTGAACCTCCCTGTATGAGGAGCTGGTACACGGCTGGGACTGCCCCCGCCCGGGAGTCCCCAGAGCTAGAGAATGGCTAGGGAGAAACCACTGGAACGCCACCGCCTGTTTACGAGCCTCCAGAACAGACCAGAAGGCGCAAGCGGGGCGTCCATGAGGAAGACCCTGTCTTTCTCCTTCATATTGGACAGGGTCAACCATAAATGCCTCTCCGCCACTACCAGAGCTGCCATGGACCGCCCAATGGCACAGGTGGTCTAGAGATAGATCAGCGGCTCTCCTTAGTTCTGAAATATCATCTGCCTTGATATCTTCACCTTCTTCTAGCTCTTTAAGCAGGTCGGCTTGGTACACCTGCAACACCGCCATCGTGTGCAGACACGCACCAGCCTGACCTGCTGCCGTGTACCCCTTGCCCACCAGCGCCGATGTTGTTCTTAGGCTTGGAGGGCAAGACCGGGGGCCTTTAGAGATGATGCCGCATTGGGGGACAGATAGCTGGTCGAGAGCCAACTCGGCGTGCTTCGCTCCCAAGCAGACCATGCACAGACTGTGTGTATCCCCGCTCGTGATGTAGCGAGGGCAGGGAGAAACACACAGTCTAAAATGTGATCTGCTCTTGCCCTGACTATGCTTAGTCTTTCTCTCAGCCTTGGACATTGTGTTTCAGTGCTTTGGATGACGAGCAACCGTAAATAAGACTCACAGAACATAAAATGCGACTGACACACACACAGAGCTTCGCTGAATGACAGAAAGCTGACGCCGGTTGCACCTCATGTGCTTTTAAAGCTTCCTGGTCATTACGTCACCCGCCTGTGATGTCTTGCCCATCTATTGGACTGATTACACATACGATTCAGAGCCGGTCACGCTGAAGGCGTTCCTGTGGCGTTTTCGGACGCAGCTCGAGTTCCTGAAGAGGAACCTATTTCAGTGATATCTGTCAGGCAGTGGGGACATTTTATGTGTTGTATTCCAAAAAAATAGCTTACAGCACCTTCAAGTCTTCAATCTTCATGTTGTTGCCATGCAAAACTCAAAAAAAATAAAAATCTTTATTTATCACCACCACACGACCAGAGCTGGTAGAATTTGTGTCTGCTACTTTAACACCACGTCACCAGAGGAAAGCTCCATGAACTTTGGCTATTATGCGACAATCCCACTGGAGCAACCAGGGGTTAAGTGCCTTACTCAAGGGCACAGTGATGATGGCCTCATAGTTCACTGCCGTGGTCAGTCACATGACCTCCTAAAGGCCCTGTCACATGAGTTGCGTCAAGGCTTCGACAAAAGCACCATGCACCGCTTCGACCTCCACATGAAAAGTGTTGCAGATATTGTCATGTAAGGCTTACTTTACAAGGTTTCTAGGCAGCAAGAAAGCAGTATGTGTACGTATGCAGTATGTATTTGAGCTTAGAATAGAAAAAAAAACAAAAAACAAGGCAGTGAGTTTGATACATCACAGAATAAAATAAAGCACTCACTGAAACATAAGTTAATTAAATTTTACTGTCTCATGGTGCTCTTTGTTAAGTTAAATTAGTTTAAGAATTGAGGCAGCGTGACTTAACACAAATAGAAAGAAATTATAAGGCTTTAAAAAGTTTGAGAGTTTTTAAATAGTTTTGTTGCTTTTTTAACTATATGAATCCTAGAACCTCCAAATATAATGATTCCTTCTAAAATGTAAAGGCTGTAAAATATTTTCATTTGTTGCAATCAAATTTATTAATGTATAAATATAATATAAATATGCTTATTTATATTTATTAATACTGTGACAGATGATTAGTAAGTCTGATGCTATGAATGCTGTTTCCTAAACTAATGTATTAAATTAACAGTGAATCTTTTTTTTTTTTTTTTCTGTTCAGTATTAGAGTATCATTAAATGCTGAAACATTAAGAAAATCATTTTATTTAGTTTGCATGTATTTGTATAGGACTTGTCACAATAAATATTGTGCCCTAAGGAAAAAAACTTGTTGTGAGAAAAGAGGATTGAAATACACTCTTAAAAATGAAGGTGCTTCCAAAGGTTCTTCAAGCGTTGCCATAGAATAACCATTTTTGGTTCCACAAAGAACCATTCAGTCAAAGGTTCTTTAAAGAACCATCTCTCCCTTACCTTATATAATCTGAAGAACCTTCTTTCACCTCAAAGAACCTTTTGTGAAACAGAATTTATATACAAATTTATATCTAGCAATTCTGAGTTTTGTTTTCTCAGAGTTTCTAATTTATATCTCACGTTTCTAAATTCATATCTTGCAATTCAGATATGTTTTCTTTAGAATTCTGAGTTTACATCTCAGAATTGCAAGAAACAACTTCAGAAATGTAAAAAAAACCATCAGAATTGTTATATAAACTCATTATAAGAAAAAAGTAAATTGCGAGTCGTAAACTATTTCTAGTCCACATCTTGCATTTCTAAATTTATATCTTGCTATTATGATTTTTTTCTTAAGAAAGAATTAATAAAAAACTCAGAATTGTGAAATAAAAAGTAAAAAAAAAAAATCTAATTGTGAAATGTAAACTTAAAATTCTAAGTGTGCGTCTTGCAATTCTGAGTTTGTTTGTTTTTTCTCAGAAGTGCGAGTTTATATTTTGCATTTCTAAATTTATACAGACTTTTTTTTTTAGAATACTAAGTTTACATTCAGGAATAAAATGTAAAATAAAAAGTGTGTTGCTTGGTGATGTGCAGCGGTTCACTGTGGCTACGTTTGTAACTATTGCAAAGCAAAAAATAGACCAAGCAACTGCCAATACTGTGTCTAAAAATGTATATTAAAATTTTTTGAACTGATGTATAAAAGTAATATCACCCACACGATGTTGCTGTTGTATCCATTTAATTCAGTATGTGTTGTGTTTTTAATAGCCTACTTGAAAGCCTTTCAGAGTAACCAGAGCCATTTCCCATATATTCATTCATTTGAAGTTGTTCTCCAGACATACATGTGTACCTGTGCACCAAGACACATAAGAGTATGGCTTGAGTGTTTCCAGACGAGCCCTCACCTGATGCCATCTTACTGTGAATATTCTGCACACGGCTCATCGGAAATGGCAATATGGGTTTAACTGCAACCTTGAGGCCAGGAAAAAGAAGTTCTTAATTACTGCGTGAACATATAAAGTGGGGAAGCTTAGCATGCGGTGGAGTTATTGGAGTTCAGAACGTGGCCCATCAAATTCAGATGGATTTCCTGGACTGTCTGTTGCCATGGCAAGAGGACAAGTGCAGATGAGCCACGTTTCAAATACCATTAAAGCTGCATTAACTCTCCTCATCGACTAAAGCAAAAATGCGTTAAGCATGCTAATCTGGAGAGAGAATTAAGAGAATATTGTGGGCACTTAATTGCCTGGTACGCTGGGATACACTGGAGACAGTTTGAACACACTTCAAGAGAGAATAAAGAAAAGGCATATTACAGTAACACATATTGGAGTCTGGCACCCAAGCGCTCGTTAGTGAGAGTGATCATCAATCATGAAACACATTAATTCTGACTTTTTAAACTTCAGTTCGTTTTTATTTTTGTGATATAATTTATGTTTGTTTTATAACACCTGTATATAGTCAATAGTTAAATATAGTTAATAATTTAACTATAAAAAAACACTTTCCTAGAGACATCAGTAGTACTGGTATCAGTGATATTCACCTTCAGTCATAAAAAAGATGCCATTAAACAAATATTAAAAATATACTGCCCTTATGTTGTTTCTACATTAATTTTAAGGATGCATGTGAAATTACTGCAATATAAAAGTATATTTAAAAACTTTGTTAGGTGGTATTAATTTCAATTAATCGCAATTAATTCCAGAAAAATATGCAATGACTTAGTTTTTTTTTTTTTTTTTAATCGATTGAGATCATTAAAACATGTTTTTTTGTAAGTTTCAAACTCAATTTTACGCTTAAAGCAAGATTTTTTTTGTAATTGTTTTCTTGCCATTTTTTTCTTCAAGTAAATTTAGTATTTATTAATACTACCAAATTTTAAGATATACTAAGATAAATTTACTTTGGCAAAACTTGATTTCAGAAGATTTATGTTGATTTTATTATTAATATTATTATTAACTATTATTCTTACTTCATTGACAAATTGTATTCTTCTTTTAAGTTTCAAACTAATAATTAATTTTGTTAGATTTACACTTAAAAAAAAACTTTCCGATTTGTTTCAAGAAAATTTTAAAAGTGATTAAGCAAAACATCATAATTTCTTATCTTGATTTAACTATTATTATTATTCATATTAATAATAATAATAATAATAAAGTATTGTTAATATTTTTAATAAAAAATGTTTAAAAGATGTTTAAAACAAGGACTAAATATATTAAAAAAATAATTTTTTTTACATTTTGTTACATATTTTTGCTTCTCAAGTACATTTAGTATTTATTGATACTTAAAAAAAAAAAACAGAAAATAAGACTAAAATATTTACATATTTTAAATGAAATATTAATCATTGTAGATCCGTATTTAATATGTTATGTATGGGTCTACATGCAATTAAAGTTTCCATTCTTTCTGTCATTCGTTCTTTCTTTGTTCTGTCATAATTGTATATAAATCAGTCCCTCTAAGGGTTAGGATCTAATCTTGTCTGCTTCCCAAGAGCTGAAACTTTTTCCTTGAGTAACTAAATATGATTTCCTGCCTGCCAAGACTTTTCTAATTTAATAGACTAATATTGCATTGATGTGAACCTCATCTTACCACTCCCTCCCAGTAAAGGTGTGTATAACAAGCATCAGAGCCCCTTACAAGGGTATTGATTTTGCGATGAGTCGTCTGACTGCCGGGCTGTGAGTGTTGCATAGCATTAGATTGTCTCTCTGGTGGGATGTTGTGGGGTTTGAGTGGATAAAAAACGAGGAAGGAGACGGCTCTCTGTGGTGCAGAAGGGGTGCAGTTAATTCGACTGACCGCGTGCCAGTGTGCACCATCTGGGCTGGACACTGACATAACCAATTGACTGATGTCAAAGCCACTCTCCGCTACTTCCTTATCATCGATTGGCCCTTTGTTGAGGCTGAATTAAGCTGTGTCCATGTAATTAGATTATGCTAGCCTCCGCTCCCTCCCCTCGGTGAGAAGCACTGGTAAGTGTTCCTGCCAGACAGGACAATCTCAAGTAATTTGTGTCTGTGGGGTTTTAATTTAGCCCTTCAACCAACAGCGGGGACATAAAGAACGTCGCAATGAACCTGAACTAACTAATCAAGATAAAATTAATAGTTGCTTGATTAATACGCTATAATTGGGACGTTTTATAGACTAGATTTACACCCCAACTACAGGACACGCCAGCCATCAACCTTGGCTTCTCCATTTCAACTGAAAAGTGTGAATGCAGGGGAAACCACAGGTATAACAAAACCAGTTTTCACTGTTTGCATCACTCTGTTTATGTGTTTCTTTGACGCTGAGTGGTTCACTCTGCTGTGGTTTTGTTTGGAATTATTTCCGATGCTGGAGCAAAAATAGTCAAGGTAACTGGCAGTGTTGTGTCTAGAATCCAAGTACTACCTTTTTGATTATTGGGCTGTAAAAGTAACATCACAGTCATCTAACATCACAATATTATTTATGTGACGTAACGTTCATTCTGGTTTGTACACACACATATATATATATATATATATATATATATATATATATATATATATATATATATAGTGTGTGAGTAAAAATATTTTTGTAAAATGTATGTAATTATATTACATTATATTAATAATTTTATTAAAATGTAAAATGTAAAATTACAAAATTAAAAAATTATATATGTATATGTATATGCATTTTATTTTTTTTCTTATTACTCTATTATTAAATTATATTAAATTACGTATTACTTTTCCCATGTAATTATATTCAAAAATTGTTTTATTTAATTAGATTCAAACGATCATTTTATAACTGATATAAACTGAGTATTAAAGAAAAAAATAAATAAATTATGTACTGTAATGGGCCACAGAACTTGCCAATTCCTAATAGTTTTAAGGGTTACTCAGTGCTCTGACATTCAGCAAATTAAGTGTGAACGACGTATAACCAAATTAATTTTCATCACCCAAATCACGTCGTGTGGCTCCATTTTTACGCTGAGCTGTTAACAGAACAAGAACTTCCTAGAAGCAAAATCATGAATAACACAAGAGAAGTCATCTCTGACAAAACAATATGCATTTTTATCTTCATAGCTGTTGCATCAAAGTTTCATTCCTAATTATTAAACTTTTATGACACATTTTGGAGTGACTGACGTTTCTGGAGAGTTTAGTTTTTAAGCTTTCAGACAGAATCTCTTGAGAGTGGCAAGGAGACATTTAAAACTGATGCATGATGTGTATTTAATACTTTTCAGATTCTTTCTTCGCCCCTGGATACCATAACACAAAACTTTCATGCATCAAAAGCCAGTGTTGGCTAGAGTAGGCACTTCATTTGAATAAGTAATTACTTTTTGTCTTCTTTAAAAAAAGTACCTTCTACAGTATAAACGTGTAGTGTGAATTTACATATATACATACTACATTCGCCATGGTGTCATTGTCACGTGACCTACATTTACAAATTCTCTCCTGTGGCTGGTTTTTAGACCTTTAGTTTATTCAACATGGTTTTCCTGTGTTATGTTCCTGTTTCCTTTGTTCCCGATTCTCATTTGTTGCCATGGACGCTAATTATGTTAAATATAACACCTGTTTATATTATATTTATAATAAATATACACCTGTTTCGTGAAAAAAAAAAAAAAGTTATATGGCAAACAATAAATGAGCATGTTCAATTCTGTACATATCCAGGCCAGAGTGGAGGTGTTACCTATAATTAACCTCTTCCGTCAGTCTGAACACATGTGGATGTTTCCTCTGAGCACATCAGCCAAATCCATAATGCATATGTTCCTTGTAGGAGTAGGAGCAAACCCATGTTAAAAATTTACTAGTATCAGAAATAATTCATTCAGCATTTTAAGGGTTGGATTTTGAGAGTCAGAATACACATTTTCACACATTGCACTTCACTGATGTCAGAACGTGTGACTGATTATGTAACTCCCTTGAATGTTGGCTACTTTGTATTCTGAACACACCGTTTAATACAGCAGCATCATTGAATGTTGCATTTGTTTGAAGAGATCAGTGGCTTTTTTGGATTAAAAGATCTTCATTATTTATGAAGTTGTCTTTGGAATGCTTTGGACTCTTTCATCTGTCACTAATGTTAAAATCAGTGCATTGCATAAAAGTTGCAACATGATATTCTACATCAAATACTGTAAAATTGCTGAGGGGCTTGTGAAAGGAAAGGTTACCATTCACTGCATCAAAAACTCCATAAAATGGCCATATTTTGAAATTGCATACTGGAGTTTTGAATAATAATGCAGCGCTATATATTAAATCACACAGGTACAATCGGTCTGCACTGAAGTTGTAGGTGTTTTGTTTTGGAAATGGAGCGAGGTGTAAATACTGTATTCTTGCTGTACACCCATAACTCAGATCATTCTGCAGTCTGATTAATGTTTCCTACACAGAACTCTTCTTCAGCGAAAACAGAAAGTAAGCAAAAACTTCAGCATTCAGCTACAATAATTCACCAAATGAATCAATGCTGTGACATTTCACAGAAGCACAGACAAACTTGGGGGTCGATATATTGCTATCTATGTCTGTTTTATTTGTGTGGTGTTGTATGGAGTGAATGCAGTAAGTATTTATTAGTCTTGCAAAGGTTTGCTTTAGCGTGTTTAATCATTAATACAGTTTGGACTAAATTGTGAGAAAAGCCCCAGGTTGTGAGCAGCTCCAGCTATATGTCCTTTTCTTTTCAAGCTAGCAAATCAATTAAATTGTATTTTTACACAGAATGGTGCTCACCTAATGACTTATACAACAAATATTGGTTGATATCACTAAACTAGAACAACACACATTTTGACATTGACATTTTCATAGTCTGTTCTGGTTGCGTTATATTAACAAAGATTATTTTGTATTTATTTAATATATTATTTTATTCAAAACTTTTTGTTTTGTTTTATATACAGAACGGACTTCCATTATAGCCTGCTATGTTGTCTTATATTATTTTATTCAAAACATTTTATCATATCTTATTGTATATGCATTACGGACTTCCACATTATGCTTTCCACTAATAGACATTTTATTATATTATTTTATTTATAAACTTATTATAAATAAATAAAAATATATTTTATAAACTTATGTATTTTTATTTTTTTTCAGAACAGACTTCCAAATTATGATCCCCACTACTAGCCTGTTATGCTGTTATCTTATGTAATCAAAGCCTTTATTTTATTATATACTTTTTTATTTTTTAATTATTTTATTTCATTTCATTTTATATGGAGAACAGACTTCCACGCTTCGCACTAATACACTACTACCAAGTACTCTCACCTCTTTTCACCTGATTTAAGACAGAAAGCCTTTCTTAACATAGCTTTACAGGAGGCCTGTTGGTTGTTGGATTTTTCACCCTCTGGACAGAGAGAGAGAGTCAGATCGCACTGCCTGCTGTGTCATTGATCAACTTTAAGCTCGATTAGAGTGAAAAAAGGAGGGTGACAGATTTTGTTTTCCACCTCAGTGGTTTTTGGACCTTGAAATGGAGAATGCAGCATTGTACAGTTCACCTAATGGTGCTATCACCTGCCTCTTCAAGTAAAAGTAATCTGCCATCAATTTAACTCTTGTTCCTACTGCCTGCTGCTCCTTCCACCAGCATTAAATATTACTGCTGCAAGCCATCTTTAATCTTTAAAATCATTTAAGAATGATAAAGCAGTGTTATTTTAGTATCTCTGATATACAATTATAGTTTTTGTTAATGTCTTGAATTAGATTATATTTTTATTCCATGTTTTCATTTTAATTTTAATAGTTTTGTTGTATTTTGTGTGTGTGTGTGTGTGTGTGTGTGTGTGTGTGTGTGTGTGTGTGTGTGTGTGTGTGTGTGTGTGTGTGTGTGTGTGTGTGTGTGTGTTCACTACTGTGTGTGTGCACTTGGATGGGTTAAATGAAGGGCACAAATTACAAGTATGGGTCACCATACTTGGCCAACTGTCACTTCACTCACTTAATATATATTTATATATTAGTTCTGTCAAACGATTAACAAAAGTTTTTGTTTGCATTGTGTGTGTGTGTGTGTGTGTACTTTGTATATTTATTTTGTATATATAAATACACACATACAGTATATGTTTTGAAAATATTTGCATGTATTTACTTGTATATATTTATCAGTGGTGTATAAAGTACCTGAAAGCCATACTCAAGTAAAAGTACAGATACCTTACCAGAAAATGACTTTGATAGAAGTTGAAGTCACCGTTTAGAATATTACTTGAGTAAAAGTCTTAAAGTATGTGATATTTATTGTACTTAAGTATTTAAAGTAAAAGTACAAGTAAATGAAAAATGGAAAAGAAGCAAATAAATAAATATTACATATACATATATGAAAATGTCCATACACAGCTTGAGTAGCAAGATTGTGTTCAGTTTGAATTCTATCTTCCATTTTGTATTTTTGGTAAGAATAAGAAGCACTTCACCAGGTACTTAGTGTCTTTCATTCCAACATAAAAAAAAAAAAAAACATTTCTGGAATCTGCATCTGAAAGCATTTAGATGTATTTACACAGTTTAATGTATCTCAGAGGGGACATGGATGCATTTAAACTGCAGTTACAGATGCATAAATATGCCTGATGTTTTGTTTTTAACATAAAACGTTGAATACTGATATTTAAAATAATTTAAGACATGAAAAAATTGTTGAAATGTGTAATTAAAACTGCCAGTAGGCGGCAGCAAGTGACTGTTAATGAGCGAGTCATTGAGATTCAACTGATTCATTCAGAAACAAATCACTGAATCATTTTTATCATCCTATTCATTCAAAAAGCTGATTCATTCAATAAGTAAACACTATTACTCAGAGAAGCAAAACAGTGCTGTGATCTTTGTTTGGAACAATTTTACGTTGGCAAAATTGAGCAAAAACAAGCAATATTATGTCTAAAATATAAGTCACTTGTTGCTTTACTGAACTTGTATAAACTGATTATTAAATGTGTTATGCTTATATCTGCAGAAGAACGGTACTCTTGGTGTGATATGTAGATTAAGTTAACTATATTAAATTATATAAATATAAAATGCATACAGAAGCATTTGTGCCATCTACAATTTAGAATGCCTGGAATTCTGAGTTTTAATAGACTAATAAATCAACGTGCGTGCACACTGTGTGTGATTTGGTGATATAGCCTACTTGATAATGTCAGATCACACATCATTACAATGACACTTATCATATTATCGCAGACGATGCTGTATATCGCACACCCCAGACTCGACTTGAGTGGAAAATGAATCATCGGCGGTTGTGTGCGCACTTATTTGCACACGACTAAAGGTGTTTTTAGGAGTCTAACTTGCAATTGCCAGACCACTGATTTGTCAAACCTGCTTTCCTGCAGTCCGTGTTCTTCTGACTTCTGACTATTTTGTAGCAAGTAACGAATATGCTTCGATGAAATGTATCGGAGTAAAAGTATACATTTTAATTAGGAAATGTAGTGGAGTAAAAGTAAAAGTTGGCTTAAATATAAAAAGTCAAGTAAAGTACAGATACACCCAAAAAATACTTAAGTACTGTAACAAATATTATTACTTCTAGGGCTGCAACAAACGATTATTTTGATAATCGATTAATCTAACGATTATTAGAACGATTAATCGACTAATTACTGATTAATCATTAGACTTTGTTTGATTATTCAGCTTTTGCAACTAGTTAAAATATTAAGTTACATATATTCTAACATAAATAAAGGTCACTTCAGCTTTAGAAAATCATATTATGTAATTACAATTATTATACACTTAATTGGTAACACTTTACAATAAGGTTCATTAGTTAACATTAGTTAACATTAACTAAGAATGAACGATACTTCTACAGCATTTGTTAATGTTAATTTCAGCATTTACTAATGCATTATTAAAATCACAAGTTGTGTTTTTTAACATTGGTAAATGCACTGTGAACTAACATGAACAAACAATGAACAACTGTATTTTTGTTAACCAACATTAACAAAGATTAATAGTTAAATGTAATAAATGCATTGTTCATTGATGTTAATTAATACATTAATGTTAACAAATTATACCTTATTGTAAAGTGTTACCAATTCATTATACAAATAGATGTATTTGGCACATAAAATGAGATGACAGACAGAGACACTCTCACCATTCAATTAGCTACATGAAAAAGTAACTGAATGACACGTCTTTCACATTCTGCCAAACATCTCCTTTTGTAAGTCATACAGATAAGAAACAAAATAAAGGTAAGTGATAAGACGCTTTGGATAAACTATTTTATTCACAACATAATGTCTTAAAATACATTATAGGGTCATGATAACCAAAACAGTCCTGAGCTAGATCAAGCTTTGATCTCTGTAAACCAAACTATCACTTTAATGAATTTTTTTTCCCACTAATTAGATTTTATTAATCTAATTATCACTAATTATTTTTTTCCCACTAAATATTTTATCATTAGCTAGCTCCACACTGGAGAGCTGCTTTACAGAAAATCAAGTTGTAATTCTAACTGAAAGCAACACTGACTCTGTTTTTTTCATGTTTAATACCATAAAGCTGCTTGAATTAAGGCTATCTATTGCATAAAGTACTATATAAATAAACATGATGTGACCGGACTTTACTGGAGTAACGTTACGTTACTGAAAAGCAGAGCTCATGCAAACATCCACATCGCTGTAATCAGATGCATTTTTAACTGCTGCTTTCACACTGCTGCCAGTTTTTGTTGTGTTTATTTCGTTACTGAGAGGAAAGCGCAATATATATATTTACATATTCATCCAAACGCAGCTCACTTTCGGACGCATTTTCTCTGAAGCGCTATGTCTGTCTTCCCTTGAATTGCATCCAGGAGATCTGAATTACAGTCTTGAGCTACAGCGCCACACTGGTCAAACCGCAGTATTGCAGGCTCTTACATTAGGTCATATGAGATCAAACGACTACTCGACAACAAAAATATATGTCGACAATTTTTTCTTGTGGACGTTGTCGATAATGTCGACTAATCGTTGCAGCCCTAATTACTTCGTTACAATACACCACTGATATGTATATTCATCATTTATATTATATATAAATATATTTAATATATAAACATAACATATTTTTCTTAAATACACATGTGAGTATTTATATATATATAATAAATATACACAGTACACACACACTATGTGAACAAAAACTTTTATTTTGGATGTGATTAATCACGATTAATCGTTTGACAGCACTAATATACATACATACACTGTAAAAAGTGATAAGTTGGCTTAACTTAAAAAAATGTATTACTTAAAATTATAAATTAAAAATTTACTTAAAATTCTTGAGTAAATAATAATTATTAAAAAAGTTAAGTGAACTTGACAATTCACTTAACTTATTTTTTTTAATTATTATTTACTTAATTTTAAGGCAACGGGTTTCAAGTTGTCAACTTATCACTTTTTACAGTGTACATAGGCTAATTACACACACACACACACATATATATACATACATGTGTGTGTATTATTATCGCAATCTCTACCTTAAAGTAGTAATAGTGCTACTAATTATTGTACTATGAGTCGCTTTGTATGAAAAGTGACTGAAAAATTGCAATCAAATAAAAGCCCTAATGAGTAAAATGACTAAAATCTCTTAGCCGACCTTGGGAAAATACTTGGGGTCATTCAAATATGCATATAATTAATAATCCAATCCAGGACAAAAACTGAATAGTGAGGTAATTAGCATTGAGTCTGCCATCGAATAAAAGAAAGCCAGCAGTGGCTTTATGAGTGGAATAATGATAAAAAGTCACAAATCAAAGACATTCACTGTAAAGGTGCTGAAGAGACATTTACTCGCCCTGAACCAAGTGTGGAGCCTGGAGGCAAATTAAATTGACGATGCATAGTTTAACTATTCGAATGTTAAAACTGACTTTGCAAATGGTAAGCACATAAAGGGATGAGACTCATGGGAAGGTCACAGAAAGAGGAAGAGAACTGAAGGTCATCAGTGTTTTCTTCATGACCAGACGTTGAGAGTCTATAAAACACATGTACATAAACCGGTGGAGTGTTTTCTCATTTCATTCACGTCAAGGTGTCACTTTTTTTGCTAAATAAAATGGTACACCATGTGCGGAGTAAGTGTTTTTATAGTATCATGTGTGGGTCAAAGCAATCATATTACCAGCATATATATTTGTACAACCTGTACAACCTCAGGCAATCATAACTATCCATCTAATTTTTACATTTATCTATCCAGCCTGAAAGTGCACTAAAATTGAAAACGCTCTGTAAGTGACCTTGAGGGAAAAATACTTTGGGTCAATAGATTATGCGTATAATAAAGTAATCCAAGGCCAATGCAGTTTTTTATTTATTTTTTTTAATTTTTTATTTTTATTTTTTTGTATGTAGTATATAAAAAAATTACTGTGTAAGTCAGTTGTCAAGTATGTCAATGGTTGGGTTATGTTATTTATTTATTTAATTATTTAAAAAAAATAAAAGAATAAAAAATAAAAACACTTGTAGTGCTATTGCGATTTCCTACCTGGTTTCATGGCATTTACGTACCTGTGTGCACTTTTTATCGTGACATGAAATACGTACCAATAAGTACATATCACTGCAGTTTCCAAAATAAATGAACACTTTCACACAAATTTAGAGTTGCGATTAATAAAGCGTAATTTTCGCACAATTACTTGAAGAATACCATGCTATGACTTCAAAACAATATTAATATGCTGGGAGATTTGAAAACTGATGCTTTTTAACGTTAGCATCAGTAGCTCAAGTTTGTTCAGTAGCTCACGGAGCACGGAGACGGACTTAGGAGACGAGAAACACCGGTTCGAATCCCGTGTAACTACGGTTCAACAAAGCAGTTAAAATTTGCGTAAAAGTAAGTTCAAATGGCACAGTTGCATCAGCTAATACATTTTTAAATCAGTTTTGCATTTGTTAACACTATCGGGTAGGTTTAGGGCTGGATTTGGTGTAGGGCATATTTCCAACACGATAGAGCATTAACCTTTAGCGACAGTCCCCGGATATTTGAATTCTGAACCGCCGCAATACGTATCTGAAGCAATGTAATAAAAAAACAGCAATACGTTCCAATATCTACGTAATAAAAACGTTCCAGGGTTCACATATTGAACCTGTGTTTTAGCGCCACTCAGTGGACATTTCTATTTGAAACTGCAGCGAAACGTGCAGCAAGGTACGTAAAACGGTGTCGCACAAAAATTGCGCAGAGGTACGTATTTTTATTTCAGTGAAGTGTATATTACAGTAAATTTTGTTGACAGAATTCAAGGCCATTCATTCTTCATGTTTATAGAGTGAATATACAGGTATATATATATATATATATATATATATATATATAAAACAAAAATGTATTTAGCATTGTGGATGTTCTAAATAATAAATATGGTTCTAAAAAGTAACTAAATATGTGCATCCTTTAACCTTTGTGTGTCAATTTATAAAAGTTGGACAGAGGTCACTAGAGAACAAAATGTCCATGTCGACAAAAGGTTATAAATATATTATACTGCTTTCACTGACTTATCTGTTTTCAGTCCTGATCATAACTACCAAAAAATTTAATAATTTTCAAGATTTTAACCCTTACGGTGCCAGGTTTTTTTTGTTTTTTTTCAGCAGAAAACAGGGGGAATACAGGTGTATCTCAATAAATTATAATGTCGTGAAAAAGTTCATTTTTTCTTGTAAGTTATTTCAAAAAGTGAAACTTTCATATATTTTAGATTCATTGCATGTAAAGTAAAACATTTCAAAAGTTTTTTTGTTGTTGTTGTTTTAATTTTGATGATTAGAGCTTACAGCTCATGAAAGTCAAAAATCAGTATCTCAAAATATTTTGAATATTTACATCTGAGTTTCAATTAATGACCATCTCTACAGTATAAATTACGGGTATCTCTTGTTCTTTGAAAGCACAATAATGGAGAAGATTGCTGACTTGGCAATGATCCAGAAGACGAACATTGACACCTTCCATAAAGAGGGTAAGTCACAGAGGGTCATTACTGAAAGATGTGGCTGTTTACAGAGTGCTGTATCAAAGCATATTAAATGCAAAGTTGACTGGAAGGAAGAATTTGGGTAGGAAAAGGTGCACAAGCAACAGAGATGACCGCAAGCTTGAGAATACTGTCAAGCAAAGCTGATTCAAACACTTGTGAGAGCTTCACAAGGAGTGGACTGAAGCTAGAGTCAGTGCATCAAGAGTCACCATGCTCAGACGTCTTCAGGAAAAGGGCTACCAAGCCACTTCTGAACCAGAGACGACGTCAGAAGCGTCTTACCTGGGCTGTGGAGAAAAAGAACTGGACTGTTGCTCAGTGGTCCAAAGTCCTCTTTTCAGATGAAAGTAAATTTTGCATTTCATTTGGAAATCAAGGTCCCAGTGTCTGCAGGAAGAGTGGAGAGGCACAGAACCCATGTTGCTTGAAGTCCAGTGTGAAGTTTCCACAGTCAGTGATGATTTGGGCTGCCATGTCATCTGCTGGTGTTGGTCCACTGTGTTTTCTGATGTCCACAGTCAACGCAGCCATCTACCAGGAAATTTTAGAGCACTTCATGCTTCCGTCTGCTTTATTGAGATGCACCTGTATTTGCTTTAAATGTTTGGCCAAACCTGAGAAAACGGTGATATCAGGTGGAAAATAGTGAAACAACTTAAAAACAGTAAAAGTTTTGAAGCATTGCTAACAGAATGAAAGTTTATTGCCAAAAACTGTATGAAACTTAATGGCACTTAGATTAAATATTGAACATTTTTATCCTTAAGGTCCTGAGTGTAAGTATTTTTGTACCTATAGTGTAAAATAGATTTTTTAAAGGAAATGAGGGTGAAATACACAAATTTGACAAACTTTAAGCTGTTTGCATTAACATTTGTTTGCCAACATTATCTTAATAAAGAAATACATAAGTAAGGATGCACAGGGGTTAATTCCTGCAATAATTTACCAACTTTATCAAGTTTTGAGTTCTGGCACATTTTATACCCGCAATAATGAAGTTACAGCCATCAATAGCATGCCAACTTATATAAGTGCCTAAGGAGTATGTTCAGTGGAAACGCAGCAATCCTCATCATCACTCAGTTTGAGATGCATTCCTATCTCACCTGGTGCTGAAACACCTTCCTCTTTGCTCCACACTGAGTAGCTTCAAGCAACATGTGGAGAAGGTAATGCAGCAGAGTGTAAAGTTTCATGGCTTATTAAAGACGCCTGCACCAAACTAAATGAAGAAGCGCTTTTCTCAGAGAAACGGTGCAGGGAACTCTTATTGCATGCTGGGAAAGCATATTATAGCTAAGGACCGACTGCTTAAAAAACCTGCACTGCATGACAGATGGCATAGAGATGTGTAGCTATCATTTGCTGGTTATTATTTACTTTCCAAATCAATTTTCTTTGAAGTACAGTACCACAAACCAAATATGCATGAAATAGGCTTCTAATCTGATAATGGATGTTTCAGATAATGAGTTTGGAAGAGATACCCACAATCTATCGGAAGAAAGAGCCAGTCAATAGAGAAATTTATCTCCCATTAAGTATCTGCCCTTTGAGTTTCACTTACACCCACAACAAACACACAAGTCATACCGCAAAATGCAATTGCCAGGAAACAAACCTCTGGGATGGATCTGTCAATTTGCATTTATTTCTTCCTTGCCGGCTGAAGCTCTCTGTGAGTCAGCTAAATATTTCCTCTCTTTATTGCTCATAATGTCGTGGTGCTTGGATTACTCATCGCCGACAAGATGGCATTAGGCTGGAGTTCCGTGGACCTCACCTCTGTTGATTTCCCCCGAGGCCGCGGTTGAACTTTAATGACTCAACGGGAAGGTGCTCGAAGGGA
Organism: Onychostoma macrolepis; assembly: GCF_012432095.1. NCBI lineage: Eukaryota > Metazoa > Chordata > Actinopteri > Cypriniformes > Cyprinidae > Onychostoma > Onychostoma macrolepis. Next base: position 5,359,470 of record NC_081166.1, on the reverse strand, counting down.
TTTTAAACCTGACCCGTTTGGGAGGCTTTTAACGAGGCAGAGAGACAAATGTCAAGCTTGCAAGAATGCTTTTGACTGGGCTAAGTAGTTGTTAATGAACTCTTTTGCCTGACGACTCCTGAAAACTGAAAGAGAGAGCAAAAAATGGTTAATCAGCTAAGAAATAATGACGTCTTCCCCAGGTGAGCGCTCCTGGATTCGAGCAAAACACAAGAAGTCATTCTGATATGCTAATTTTGTGCTCAAGTAGCCTACCATTTCCTATTAGGCTATTATCAATGTTGAAAACAGTTGTTTTGCTTAATAGTTTTTGTGGAAACCGTGCTACTTTTTTCAGGATTGTTTAAAATAGGATGGTCAGACAGTCCTGTTTTGAAATACCAAATGCTGTCCGCCTACTTTATCCAATGGTATATTAAATAAATTGATTAATTAATTAGCTATTTTTAAATTAGTATTAAGTGAAGTACATTTTAGACAATGACAGCAGAACCATTGCCTCCTTGATCAACACAACATTGCTTCTTTCCTGATTCAGCGATTTTGAATGAATCGGGTCCATGATTCAATGATTAATTCAAAAAATACAGTCAGTTGCTTCGTTCCTGAACGAATCAGCCATATTGAATGAATCGGTTGAAAGAACAAATCAATGATTCACTTATTTAGACAGCAACTGGAAGAGAACTTACTGACACCTACCGGTGATTTTAGTTTAATATGTAAAGTATAATTTACCCCCAGGTTAGAAAAATAATAATTTTTTTAATCAATTTTGGGGGCCAAATATCGTTCATGTAAAATGTTTGTGTGTATGCTTGTATGTTTGTGATTATTTTTCAGTTTTTATTGTGCAAAGTGCTCCTTTATGGCATTTATTTATTTATTTATTTATAACAATGTTAATGTCTTTATGGTCACTTATAGACGGTCAAATAATGCAAGGTTGCTGAACTTGAATGACTGAACAGAGCTCTAAGGGATTTTAAACCTGACCCATTCGGGAGGCTTTTAACAAGGTAGGGAGACAAATGTGAATGCTTTTGACTGGGCTAAGTAGTTCATAATGAACACTTTTGCCTGGTGACTCCTTAAAACAAAGGGAAAACTGAAAGAGAGAGCAAAAAAAAAGGTTAATCGGCTAAGAAATAATGACTTCCTCCCCAGGTGATTCGGGCATAAGCGGTTAGTTCGCTAAAGAAAACACTGGCTGACACGTATTAAGTCAGTAGTTGAGTTCTCCCATGTCAGAGTGTTAAATCAGAATGAAATAAGTCATCTATATTCACACTTGATGAGGCAAGGGACTCAGATATCAAAGATCCATCTAATTAAATAACCCAAGAAATCATCACTTCCATCATTGTCACCTTTTTTTGTCTTGTAAAAGGACAGGCCCTTCCGCTGGAATACACTCAAGGTGAAAATGGTCACCATAATTTGATTAGGTTCCTTCACTTCTTGTGTCATCACTGCTGTCAATTCAATTCCACTTTGCTCTGCCAAAGCCAGTTTCCCTAGTGCTGATGAGACCTGAATCTCAATATTGTTTCTTTCTCATGTATACTAATTGCTTTGCTATTAACTGCATGTTCGCATGCTACATCAAAGGCTTGCTTGGCTCCCGTGGTATCTAAAGGCCAAGCAGAATACTGCTGCAGTGCCATCCAGATCAAATTGAGACAACATTCTCCTTTAGCCTCGTAGAGTTTTACTTTAATGTGGCTGTTCTTGTTGTCAATTGCAGCTCTCCTTGATTAAATTACCTTGGAACTGTATGTAACATGCTGCGACTGTATTGGATAAAACACTGTGACAAACTGTAAGCAATCAAGCTTCTGGGTTCTTCAGATGAGAAGCTTTTAGTGATGGAACTGAGCAGGGCTGTGCTTCTGATGATCTGTAATGCATTATATATCATATAATAGCGTTTGGTAATGTTAACATTAACAATGATGCATATGTCTACACAGTCCTTTAATTATATATATAAAGTATATATATATATATATATATATATATATATTAGGGCTGTCAATCGACAGAGAATTTTCCCATTAATTCTCTTTCTTTGCACTGAGCAATTTACTGGCACAAACCTGTTTACATTATTGCATGACAGGGCAGCTCTTCTTCTGAACATGCAAAATGTACATATATTATTTATTATTACATTTGTTTCCCTCTCTGTGCCCACATACTGTATTTAGATTAAGCTAAATACATATGTGTGTGTGTGTGTGTGTGTATACATATATACAAATATATAAAGGATAGGCATAGAGTGTGAGGATGAGTTGGGAGCGAGATTCAAGTAATTACTTCAAGAAAATTTCAGTCTTTCTATTTCAAAATTTCATGTTTAATTCAGTGTGTTACTTTATTCTTTGTAAATATTTGTGAAATTTACTAGAAATAGATATTTCTAGACCATTTTTTCCTTCAGTGTACTCTACTGTTCAGAGATTTAGGAACTTATTCTTGATGAATAGATAAGTTATAGAATAAGTTATTTAGTTTATTTTAAGTTATTTATTTTATTTTATTTTATTTTTAATGTTTTAAAACAATTTTCCTATGCTTACCAAGGCTAATTGATTTAATAATAATAATAATACAATTGTGAAACAGTATTGCAGTGTACATCAACTGTTTTCTATTTTAATATATTTTAAAATGTAATGTATTCCTGTGATGGCAAAACAGAATTTTGATACTGAATTGCAGTGCACACTACTGTTTTTTTTTTTTTTTTTTTTTTTATGGATTCTTTGATGAATAGAAAGTTATTTGTTTGAATTATTATTTTATTATTTATTTATTTATTTTTTATTTAAAAAAAAAAAAATCCTTTACCGTCATTTTTGATCAAATTATTTGCTGCATAAAAGTATCATTTTCTTTAAAAGACAATAATGTATTGTGCATCACACTTCTAAAAATTTACATGTAGTCCTAAAACTTTATTAATTAGCAAGTGAGTGAGTTCAGCTATTTTTTTTTTTTTCACCTCTCTTCACAGGTTTGTATCCATGGGCTGATTGTTTTGCTAAACATGCAAATCCATTGTTATAGAAGGCTGTAAACATCACCGACGCAGAGCGAAGTACACCTGTTTATATTCATCACAGAGACATTTGACTTTCACACCCGTAAACTGATTCGTTGTGCTGCGTTACTGTTCCTTGGAAACGTTATTGGCAGGATGTTATACGAGCAGCGATCCCTACCTTCAGCTCAGTGCTTAATACCGCCTGTAAATCACATAATCCACACCACGCATTACAAAACACATCTGTCTTTCCTTTAGCCTTGTTCTTTTTCACTGCTGCATTTCCCTAATGCCTGTATCCGGTGCGACGGACGGTCCGTGTCTGGACCGCTTTATGGTTCCTCTGCTCGCCTTGGGGAGAGTCAGCAGAGGGGGCAATCTTAACCACACCAGATGCTTAGCTGCCGGTTTGGGTGCGATCCATCTGTCCGAAAGCCCAGGCTTGTCTGAAAATATTAATGCGGGTGTTTCCGAAGGCCCGCTGTACTTTTTTCTTGCATGCAAACGAGGAGGAGGGGGAAGATAAAGCTTGGAGTCTGCGATTTGTTCACCGCACATAATTGTTGTGGATGGTTGCAGATGCTCCTGCTCTGTAAACATAAATGTATGTTGGCCTACACCAGATTGTTTGCTTCCAGTTAGGACAACAGTGTTGACAGATATTAGCGTCTGGAGAGCGCTGTCTGCTTTGATTCTCAATGGTTTCGCAAGAAGATAGTTTGCTTCATGGATGAGCGAGCAAGATTTCCAACAAAGTCAACATTCTGAGCGAAGTAAGAATGTCAATTTCACACCACCAAAGTTGCATCAAACTCTTCTGAAACCATTTCATCTCATAGCACAGGTATTTCAGACCAGGTAAAATAAATATTTGGTTTCTCTTGACCTCGTGTTTATTGAGTAAAATAGACTAGCATGACATGGATAAACAGCATGGGGATGATTACAAAAATAACATTTTATAATGACATTCCTAAATTATAAAACATGTTGTATAGTTAATGATATATTATTTCATTAAAAGTATATAGCCCCCTAAAGTCGAATTCATTGCTGACCATTTTTCTTAGGCCTATTTTATTTAATATTTATATTTTTCCCTTTAATTCCCCTTTCACTTCATGTTTTTTTTTTTTTCATTATCTATTTTTCTGCTTAAAGTAGTTTGACTCCAACTTTATTTTATTGAAAATACACCATTAGTTGCCAACAAATGAGCACCTTTTTAAATGTTATTGAATCATTGACTCAAATGATTCAATAAAAAACAGAATCGGTCACAACTGAAACAATGGATATGAACAAGAACGATTCAAACTCTTATAAAAACATTACAATATCAGTTTATAAAACGGTTAGTCCCACTCCTTGATTCTGATTGGTCAACAGCTGTGTTTTATCAAAGATTACATTCAGCAAAATTAACTGTTATTATGAAGTATGAGTGACCATGAGTGTCATTCACCTTTAATTTTGAGGCCTTCCGCCTTTCCATCTGTCAAAGAATCTCTTCTCACGTGGGAGAAACTTTGATGTGTGCACTTCTGTGTGGAAGCCCACATTTTCCGAAGGGAATATTTGTAACGAATCCGGTCCATGGTCTTCCGTCCAATTGCCACTAGAGGTCACTCTCCCATTATACTGACTCTTACACCACACAGACTGTTACACATCACCCTGGACTACATTTCCCATGTTCCATTGCACTGACTGGATCCACCTGCAACCAATCACACGCTTAACTGAAAGCTATTTCCCACACTATATGACACCCACTCAGATCCTGCTCAAGTCGCCGAGTATTGTAAGCACATATCGCTACCCTAGCTGATAGCCTGTTTTAGTTCTCATAGTCTTCATAGTCATAGTCTCGCCTTGCCTGTTTCGGATTGTGTTTTGCCCCTGCCTGGATTATTGCTGTGTACCTGGATTATCTCTCTTTGCCTTTGCCCTGTTGGATACTGTTCACCGATCGAAGACCCACACTTGTCATAAGAATACTCTTTGTCTTGCCTCATCTATGTCTGTTTGCTGTGTATCGACCCATGCTTGTTTCTGACCATGTCTATAAATAAAGCCCTGCAGATGGATCCACACGTCTCATGTTCTGATCATTCCGTAACAGAATTGCTGTATTTATTCATTTTCACTTTCATGTTTGGTATTGTATGTCCTTCAGTTTACACTGTAATGATGCTTACAAACTCGAGTTTTGTTGCAAATCAGTCTGTTTTAAACTAAAAGATGGAAAACAGAAGTTTTCTCATGCTGAGAGATAAGCAAATGTATGTTTGTGAGAAAATATCACATACATGGCGTTAAAATGAATGAATGAATGACACAGCGGATGAGAACAGAATACAGAATAAAATGTAGTCCTGTTAGAGAATTTTAGTCCTATTATTAATTTTGAAATTTAACTATAGGTTACAGCATTAGATTAGAAACCATACTGAAAATTCAAAAGCCTTTTTAGAAAAATATGGGTTTTTTTTAGGTTTTAGATTTCTAGGTTTAAATTAGCTTGTGAATCCCCAGATGTGGTCTTGGACCTTTGGATCCCAACATTTGTAACACTATTACATTTAATTCATACTATGAAACAGACTAAGAAGCCAGGAGGAAAACAGTGGGGGAAAAGTGTATGCTTTTTTTATTTTAAAGTTATCATTTAAGAAGTTGAGGGCGAGAGAAAGAAATAGCCCCACAGGGATAAAATATAATTCTCCAAGATCCTGATTTCTGATGCAACAACTGAGCAATACAGAAGCTTTAATGTGAGCGGGGGACGGCGAGTCAAGCATATGTCTTTTTGAGGATGCAGGATTCAAATGTGTTTCATTTGTCAGTTTATTGATCTTTTAAGGAAGGCCAAACAATGGCTTGCACTAAAGGGTTGCATGGAAAACAAAACAAAAAAAAAAAAGTACAGCAGTACAAAAAATTTAAAACAGCATGATATCAGTATGTTGGACAAGATATAATGTTTAAGTTCCAAAATATTTGGATGATACATTTTAAAATGCAGTTCAGCAATGAATCACCTTTTCACAAACATTTAAAAACAACTTACCTTGACTAGAAAATACACAGATATATTTCTTTTGAAATGATTACTGGATAGTTTTTCAATATATTTCTTAAGATGCAGCACTTATTGTACAGATTTCATCTATAAGAGTCTATACCATCAGAAAAGAATAAGAAAATGCATTTAATATGTCACAGTAACCTTGTTATGTTCGGCTTTAAAATGGGCACACGTTTAAACCTTGAGAGTTCACTTTGACGGAGATGTGCATTCACATTTGAAATTCAGCGAGGACACCGGCAGTCATGCAGGCAAATGCCAGCAGTTTTAGATCATATTTTATTGATGTAATGCATAGCAATTTTAATTCAGGAATTCCAGATTGTGCAAAATAATTCAGAGGTTTTAGCAATGGAATTTGCCTATAATTAGGTGCTTGTTTTACCTTGAATTTGTGGTGAAAATTTTCCATGGAAGGAAAAAAAAAAAAGACAGCTGTCCATATTCTTGCAAGCGTTCAGATGCACTCATGACAGAAATGGAGAGAGAGAGAGAGAGAGAGAGAGAGAGAGATGACTTGGGAGGTACAGTGATGGAGTAGTGTCTTGCTGACACACATATACACACGCTCTGCTTTTTCTGCAAGAATGCTTGCAAATCTGTTTATTTCTGCCGCTCAGGTTTATTTCAATCTTTTTTCCCCGCCCTTTTTGAAATACCAGCATTCAAATATATAGCCTCACCACTGCGATCAATCTTTTTGACACTATAGACAAGTAAAAGAATGAAACCGTCTGTGATTTACATTAAGATATGTGGTTCCATGCTATGTACCATTTGTATGAAATCTGTGAGAATTATTGAAGCGATATTAAAAAAAAAACACAAATGAAACTAAAATTGTGATTCATGAATGTGAGTTAGAACTTCTTGAGTATTTCTGTTTCAAGGTTAACAATATGTTGATCTTCGCCTCTCGCTAATAGTCCTTGTAGTGTGCTGTGAAGTTCTAGGCTTTTCAATCTTTCTCTTCAGTGAGAGACAAGGACATCTATCTATCGTTCTATCTATCGTTCTATCGTCTATCTATTTAGTCATTTAGAAAAAAATAAATTGGTTCCTTTGCATTGGTTCTTGAGTTGTAATATGATTGTTTGAAGGTTAAGTGAGACATAATAGGATCTTCAGCTCAATATGTTGGTTTCTAGGATCTTTAAAACACCAGTAAATAGACAGTTTCCAAAGAGTTAGAAAATTAAAAGTTGAGAAACCATGCCTCTAAAATCAAATTATAACTTTTATTTGTAACTTTATAATGATGTACAGATGCACCATGCTCTGCCTACACAAGTGAAATCACCTGTAACCTCACATTTTAATGTGCATTTAGGTGTCATTTGATGCCATAAAATGATCAAATGTGAAAGTCCACATTTTGAGGCTCTAAAAATATACACGTAACAAGCACTTGTGTATTATGTACAGCTTAAAACATGCTGATCTGACGTATGATAATCTACAAGTGAAGAATTGATAGCTATAGTTTACTGGGTATAATGCATGTAAAGTTTCTTGCTGCTGTAGTTCAGCTGATATTTTATCAACACTGCTGCCTCTGGTTTTTTTTTTTTTTAATCTAGTGGTAAATTAGTGTGTGAATGAAGTGTGTGCACTAGTGGTTCACACCAACTTGAATGTATCACACTTTAAACAAGGCTTAAAACTTGCACACACTCACAGCCCTGCAGGTAACTGTTAATTGAATTACAGTCTTTCTCAGTCGCTTTGGTGCATTTCTCAGATCGGAAATGAAATTCTCAAAACTACTTGTTCAACCTCCACATCATCTATAGTCACTTGTGCACATCATAAAAGCAGTTTATCATTCTTTTGTTTTATCATTCATTCATTTGTCTGCGGTTTCCTACATGTTCAGTTGCTAATATCATGTTGCTCAAAATGTATTATACAGTTCTCTGTGCTATAGTCTTACCCTTACCCCTCAAAACATCTAGTTATTAGTTCATCGTATAAGTCCTTAAATGCAAAATGGTTGATCTAGTTGTCATAAACTGTCAAGCATATTTTCTACACATTTCTATTAGACTTTTTTATAAATTTGCCATGAATTGTGCAAGTGAATCTTGACTTTCACTAATGAGGAGAATATAGATCAACCAATTATAAACCAGTTCTCTGAAATAGCTCAAAGGTGCATCTCATTACAGTTTTTCTCGATTGCTAACACACTGTAACTGATTCATTTGGCCCATTTTTCCAAACCATTCATACAGTTCTCAAAACAAAGACATGTTTCTCAAAACGTTTAACACATTTCACCTGTTTGCACACACGTTCCAATTTTCTCAGTGTTTTCTGCAAAACTCTACACAAAAACGCCATCATTTTGCACAGGTTTAACCATGTTCTCATTTAGAAAACTCAAACACACAATATAATTAACTCAAGCATCAAAAAATGAACACAAACAGCACATGTTTATCCATGTGTGAACATTCAGTAGCAAAACTGATGACACACAGGTCAGAATCTCAGGATGATATGCACATGATGTGATTATCTGTTTTGGAAAATGAATCATGGTAGTGGGAGACAAAGAGGAATAGGAGGAGAAAAGAAAAAAATAAGGGGATGAGGTCAAAGGTCGTTTGTTCCTGATGAAATACAAAGCACTATAGTTGACCACGTTCTTCTGCATGGACTGACCGTGAGGGAAGATGGCCTACAGGCTCATCTACAAGGTTTCAATACTACTGACACATACAATATAATTACAGCACATAGCAGCAGTACTTCAGATGAGACAACTTTCATTATTCTATGTACAGTAAATAATGTAGCACATGTTGTACACCCTCAAACTCATTACTGTTGAAATGATTTGTAGCCAAGTAGTCCTTACATCTACTTAATTAATTTATTTATTCATTCACAGTAACTGACAGTATAGTCCAGTGTGTGTTTACTGTATATTCAGTTGTTTGGTCTTTGAACTTTTCTCTTCTAGTGCTTTTCATCTACTTTAAGATATCTTTACAGTAGTGTAATGAAAGTAAACTTTTCTTAAAGTTTATTGCTGAATTTTACTGTATCTGCACCCCTTTATTTATGCTGTATACTGTAACAGACATTGACAAAAGGATTACTATTTCCCAAAAGGAGGTTTTTGTAACAGTGTTTTGAATTAATCTCACTAGTGTTCTCTAGACAGGAACGTAGTCTGAGTATTTGACAGGTTTGTGTATCATCTGAGTCCAAAGTTTGAGTCTGACAAAAGATAATATGTTTTTGACTAAACTATTTGATTTTGACCTGGAAGTTTGAAGTTTGCACAAGTTGGTGTGTAATTTTGAGATTGTGTTTATAGTTGTGAGAAAATGGTGAATTGTTTCATGAATTGTGTGTTAGCAATCGAGAAAAACTGTAATCTTCAATTGGAAAGCATATATAGACAGAGGACAACACAAGAGTTACAAATTCTGACGATGGATGAACATCCAGAAAACGATCAGGGTCAACAGCCGAGAGGAAGGAGAGGTGTAAAGATGCATAGTGGAAGGATACAGAGGCAAAACAGAGGAAGAGGCAGAAGAGGCCAAGGACATATCAGATGAAATAAGGGCCATTGTTGTGGACTATGTTGTCAATCATGGCCTTACAATGGCTGAAGGGTGCAGCTAAATATTGGGAGATCAACCATATCCTCAATTATTCAAACATTTTGAAACAGTCTCTTTCAATCAATATCCCACATACAGCAATGTGTAAATTTGTACATTTGAAAGGATATATGGCATACATAAGAAACGCAGCCTTCTGCATTTCAATACAGAAACTGTCATCCAAACTGTATCCATAGTTTACATCAGGTAACAATAACAGAGTGCAGTGTTATATTGACAACATGACTAAGCATTTTGACTATCTTGTTTATGAACAATGACACAAGGACTTTTTATTCTGATTGCACTGATATGTTCATTGACATAAATACTTACTTTTGAGAGATGAACTAAAGATTTTGAGTAAGTTACAGGCTTTTGCATGAAATCCATTGTGGGGTGCTGTTTGTATGAATTGTTTTGAGAAATGCATATACTTCTTTGCAAATATTAAGGATGATTTGAGAAATGCACCAAAGCGACTGAGAAAAACTGTAATAAGAATGAATCACTTGTGCAGTGATGTTAGGGGCCATATATAAACCTACACCTGTTTGATGTTCATTTGTTATTTCTTAAAAGTTGTATTTAACATTTATTTTTAAAAAACATATCTTGCCTTGTTGAACTGATACTCAAATGATTTATTAGAAAAGTATTAGAGAGCATGTTTCCTGCATTACTTTTGACTTGCAAGCAATATTGGGTTTTGTGTTTGTCATCTATAGCTTACGCTGAGATAAATAATTTCTCTGAAAATAATGATCAGCATAATGATCTTATGCTGTTTTGATTCCAAAGTTTTAAAGGATGTTTTTTTTTCATGAAAAAATAAGACAAAAATTATATATATATATATATATATATATATATATATATATATATAAATTATTATTTTTTTCAGTGTAAATTCTGTCTATTTTTCTGCAATGAACTCAAGCATCCAGCTGTTCAGCATTGTGGTATTGTCATATCACTCTTTTGTTGTTGTGCAGAATGACTTAAGTCCATTTGTTCAAATCCTCCCCTGAAGCTTTTTCTGGGTTGTAGGTTTGCCAAGAAGAAGAAAAAAAGAAAAAATCAAATGGATTTCTTTTCCACGCCAGCTCAAGATTGTTTATCTGAAGAGTGAAGGGCACTCATGAAGACAGCATGTCAATTTTCAGATCAATTGTTAGCTCTTACCCTCCAGTCCTGGCATTGCATTTACATAGTAATGGCATTTGGACCTTCATCTGAAAACCTCAGGTCTCCACACTTTACTAGGGATAGAAAGGTAGGATGCGCTCAGCATTAATTTCAAAACTTTAAGTTAAATATTGTCAGTACAAAAATGGGGGTGGGTATTTTTCTCTTCCATAATCCCAAACCCTAAATGGGTCATCCTCAAAATACTTCAAAAGTGAAGTAGAGATGAATTTTCAACAACTCCTTTTGCAAGTTACATAGATATAGTTGGCAAGAAGTGATTGTGTTTATAACAGTAACCTTTTGTTCAACCGATTTGTTCAGAACTTCTGATTCATTCAGGATAGAAACAAGAGAATGTCTATTTAGTTATTGAATTATTCACTCAAGTGATTCATTCAAAAGCACTGACTTATTTGACAACACCACTATTATGTGTTGTTTGGAAATGTAGAGTATTGCTCTTGCTCATGTGATATTGCTCACATCTACATTTACATTTACATTTATGCATTTAGCAGACGCTTTTATCCAAAGCGACTTACATTGCATTCAAGTTACAGTTTTTACATTTTATCAGCTCTTGCTTTCCCTGGGAATCGAACCCATGATCTTGGCGTTGCTAGCGCCATGCTCTACTATTTGAGCTACAGGAAAGCCAAATATTAAGGATGTTAGATGTTAATATTAGATGTTAAGGACATCTAATATTCATATGAACTGGTTAGAGTCTATGTTAAATAATAAATGAAAAGTAATTATATAAATAATTCAAGTCTAATGACAAGTCATTAGTGTTGCCAGTGTTAGTTTTGAACATTGTGGAAAAAAAAAAAAAACATGTTCAAATGTTTCACATCACATTGAAAAAGTTATTGATTTACCTTTAATTATTTTATTCACGTTTTTTTTTTTTTCAATGACACATGTTGTCAGTTATTACTAAAACAAATAGCATAATGCATTGGTTTTAGTCTGATCAATAACGTGTTTTAAAATCCTATTGTATTCATCCTGGACAATTTCATATTTTGTGAGCATTTGTAATTGGCGTTTTTGAGTTTTTAAAGTAATAAAACAATTCATAACTTAAGTCAGAGAGTCACCATATTTTAAGAATGTCTCACTTCAGCAGCAGTTTTAATGGAAAAAAATCCAAATGAGCTGCAGTGAAGACAAAACCTGAGTCACAGTACACTTTGACTTGGGCCAGTAGCCACATAGCAACATACTTAAAACCACTCTAGCAACCACATTACCCTGGCACCCACCCAACGCACCCAAAGTAAGTGTTTACTTGTTATCTTCCTTCGAAGGCCACAGTGTAAAAGCAAGACTGATTCCAGATGCTTCACACTATAGGGAAAAGACACTCCCCTGTTGTTTTGACTATTGTAAGAGTGATATGATCATGACTGTGTGCTAGTGTGCAAAGCATGGAATGTGCTCACAATTGTACACAAACATGCCCAAGTACAAATGTAGAATGTCAAACAAAGAGACTTTTGGGCTCTTGGCTGCATGAAGGGCAGTTCTTGAAAATTGTATACAGGTATTTATGCTCCAGTCTTGTTATGAGTCCCTCATTCAAGCTCCCACATAGCTGAAAATGAACACATAAGGCTTCCATGCAGACTTGACTGGGCCATCTGTTTGGTCCTCCCAGTGCAAAACCCTAGAACCGCCTCTAAGTGCTCATTCTGAGCTCGAATTAGACCCAGCGTCTGGGGTGGCACAGATACAACGAGGAGGAAGGAAAGCCAGTGATTGAAAAACAATTAATTACTAAAACAAGAAGAAACAAAAAAAAAAAATCACTAAACCCTCAATCACAGATGGTTGAGGAGTCTGTCAGTCAAGTTTTCAAGCAGATCCAAGGACTGTCCCGAAAGACCTGGAGTCATCCGCCAAATCAGCCCGTAAAGCTGGCACCGTAGATGGTGCCGCAAGCCTCATTTAGCCTCCTTCCATCAGCAGCACATGGCCATGGTCAAAACGACTGTCGCAAGCTGGCAGACCTCAGGTGATAAGCGGAATCTGCTGGGCTAATTCCCAGCACAGACGATGAGATAGATATCTTGGGCTGCGAAGGGAAAAAAAAAAAATGTTGAATGAGTGAAAGATTGAAAAGATGGAAAGAGGAGTACAAGATGGGCAGTGACTGGCTTATTATATCAATGGATGATTCCCTTTGTAATAAGACCAAATAATACACTTTAAAGTCAACATAATATGTTTGAATGAAACCTGATATTCAATAAGAAAAATTTGATGGATCAGGAATTGGGTTTTGGAATTAGGATCTTTTGCTCATAAAAAGCAATTGTATTGCTTGATACAAAACATTTGAGTTTTTAATATTGAAATAAGTCTCTCAATGCATTTATTTAATTAAAATACAGTAATATTGTGAAGTACTATTACAATTTAAAATGACTATTTTCTGTTGTGATATATTTTAAAACATTATTTATTTCTGCGATGCAAAGCTGCATTTTTAGCATCATTACTCCAGTTTTCAGTGCCACATGATCCTTCAGAAATCATTCTTATATGCTGATTTGATTTTCTTATATGCTGATTTAGCATTTATTTTAATTTAATTTAATTTATTTTAGTTTTTTTTAGTTTTTTATTTGTTTATAATTTAGCATTGGATATTTGTAGTTGCTCAAACATAGCAATGGTAACACCAAGGCCAACATCAAGGTTCGATTTCCCAGCGAATGCATGCACTGATAAAATATACCTTGACTGAAATGTAAGTTGCTTAATTTTCATTTTTGGACAAGAGAACCTGCCAGATGGATAGCGGATATCCTGTAAACTAATAATAATAATAATAAGATAAAAGTAACATAACTTGTGGTATATTGGTTTCATAGTGTCATATAAAAATTAATTATTTCATTTAATTTGCAATGTTTGCAAGAAATCTAAAACATATTGACTCGCTTGTAACTTGAACTTTTCCTTGTGAGGAAAATGCTCCTTTCTATAGAAGTTGACATTTTGTGTTGTTGTTTTTTTTCAGCCAGATATAATGTGTTTGGTATACTCAGAGAGGACTGTTGTTGAATTTTCTAAGCCGTGTGAGGTGTCACCTTGGATCACCTTCAAATGAGATGACTGGCCTGATCGATCTCTTTCACGCTCTCTGACGAATCAATAGTTTTCTCTCTAGACTACTAAGGCACACAGTTCAGAGTAGCGGGAAAGATTAAGTGTTGCCTTTTCTCTTTTTTTTGTTTGTTTTGACTGCTTCTCAGGAAGAAATAGTTGACGTGGCAGGAAATTCTGATGCTCTCTGATAAAGCCTTGTGTTCCATCAAAAAGCGGGCGAGAGAAAGACATACGGCTTGAAAAGAAACAAATCACATTCCTGATAAGGTACAACTCCTTTTATTATTCCCCATATGCAGAGAAGTCAGCTTGGCAGATGATGACAAAATAATTGGTTAAAAATACCTCTGTATTCAGACCCGGGGGCCTTGTGTGAACAACACTATAAGTATGAGTACAAGCTAAGTATCATTCGTGTTATGCACGAATGTACCTTTAAAAAATTAATATGGATGCCTGAGGCAATATTTCACCTGTTAAGTGCATGCGGTCAAGTTAAGTGCACTTAAACTTTATGAATTATAACTATTGATAATGCTTAACTGAGATTTGTAAAAGAAAGCAAAATGTTTTGTTTTCAAGCATCCAGAGCCAGAAACCATACCATCCACATACACCAAAATAATAACGAATATGCTTTCCATCTTCAAAGTTTGAGATTTGTCCAATATATTTCAGTCCAATAAATCACATATGATGGGGATATGAAAATGTACTGCATATTAGGAATGACCCAGATATTTGCGAAGGACTGAGAGCTTTGATTCCATCCATTTTTTTGCTGCCTTCCACGCTGGAGAAGTGAAGGAAGAGGCCATAACGTTCCAGCTGTCGTCTATTTGTCGGGACATAAAATGCTATCATTAGATAGAACAGAGAGAGGTGAATGTAAGACAAGATGCACAACATACATCTGTGCTCATGTAAAAAACATGTCAAAGTAATAATTGTTGCACACGGCAGCAGATGTATTTTATTGCTTACGACAGAACTGTCCTCAAGAACATTACGTTCACATAAAGTTGAAGTATGCTGATATTCTGTCCTCCAACCGTCCATGAACTATGCAGGTAAAGATTTCACATGAGGCTTTGAGATTGTGATGGGGTGACTGAAAAAACTCCTTCTCAGTCCCAAGGCATTCTCTGTGTGTCATTATATACATCATGCTAAACCCTTCATACGTGCTGTGTCCACTTAGTTGCACACAGCAAAAAATGGTGTCAAGTGCACATTTTGCAAAGCTCGCATCCTGATCATACAGTGTGTGCAGTGTGGCATTAACAATGAAAGACTTCAAGGCAGCATTGGCAGGAAAGACGTGGAAAGAAAGCAAATACCGTATGCAAATATACCTTTCTGAAAGAGCACATGTGGAAGTATGTAAGCATTTCAAAGACGAAGGGACTTTAGCATCTCTTTTAACAAGAAACCTTGATGTCACTATGCCAAAGTTTTGTGTGGTTCTTCTGGTGCAACTTCACAAAAGGGTGTATTGAAGGGGGCAAAAAGTATTTTTGAACAATACCAGCAACACTTGTGAAGTGGAGAAGTCAGAATAATCAGAAAGTGGAACTGAAAATAATACTGTATATTTTGCCAACATTTCAGCTCTCTGCAAATGCAAAAAAAAAACTTATTTAATACAAAGAAAGTCAAAATTTAAGCTTATGACTAAGAAATAGGAAAGTCAGATGGTTTAGCATCTACCAATCACATAGCATAAATCAGATAAATGATCACACACAATATTCGTCTTTTCAGTTCTACTTTCTGATTTTTCTGAATTATTTTTCTCCACTTCACAAGTGTTGCTGGTATTGTTTAAAACATATTATTTTTATGATAAAAATATCTATTAATTTGCTCCTCAAGTTACACTTTATTTTTTCTTTAAAGAAAGATGTATTGTATATTTACAATGCATTTAATTTTTATAAAAGTATATATAAAAAATATTTTTATAGATATTTCTGAGCACCTTCAGTATACCTTACCACAATAAAAAAACATTTATTTATTTATTCATTTATGTATTCATTCATTCATTCATTCATACCTAAAATCATTCAAATGTAGTTTTCTTCCACACAAACTAATAGTTTGTACTCAAAAGGCTTGGAATTTTTGTAGATTGTTAATAAATGACTGACTGTATTTTTATCTGC